>NW_009706448.1:76188-91198 GCF_000703405.1 Apaloderma vittatum | reverse complement strand
AAGAGCGTATTTTACACTGAGTGAGGCTTTGGTCCTGGAATTCTGATTACCTCTGAACGAGACATTCTTCCTGAGTTGGCTGGGAAAATGTAGCAGAGGAACCAAGCAGAAAGAAAAATGGAAAGTATTTTGTGTCATTGGAACTAAGGTATTCTGCTAGAAAGAGCCAAAAGGTGAGCTTTAATGGACAAAGGAAAGTAAAAAAAGTCTTTTTCATCCTATTCCAAATCTATTTCCAACACCCATGCATCACGTAAGTAAATACACACCTGTGCACACGCACAGACACATGCATGCTCAACTTTCCCCAAGAAAACAGGAGTTAACCTTGACAGAGCTAATTTTGTCAAAAATCTTTAAATACAAACAAATAGGTTTTGCTCTCTCAGAAAAATCTTAAAATTCCCTTCGGAAGATGATGATTGTGAAGTCACCAGAGGTAGTTTTATACATGCCTTCCTCCAGTTCAATCTCTGAAGGGCATTCCTTTCCTTGTGGTTTTATTCCTTTGATTCATTTTCACCACTTTTCTTCAAGGCAATCTATAACACAGATCATGAGCATTTGTCAAGTTTGTCGGGCAAAGCCTACTTGGAAAGAGGTAATGCTTGGATTTCATCAACTCGCCATTTTATTTTCACATTTGGTCTTTTGAAAGTCCTACTCTGGTGATTCCTATTTAGGATGCTATCACAAAGATACTTCAAAATCCTGACGGAACATGTCAAAATCCGTAGGAAAAAGGGTTTAAGTCCCCCAAATCTTCTCTGCTATAAGCTTTGCCTTAAATCTAAGAGCCACAAGACCAGGAGAGTGCATTTTCTTTGTATCCTTTATCCTGTGATGAAGCCAACTGCTCAGGAAGCACAGAACAGGCGGCTGCTGTGCTGTGGGATAAATGGGCTTGCCTGGACCCGCTCAGGTCAGAGAGGCTGCCTGTGAGAAAGCTGGCAGGCAGGTACCAGCAGACACAGCCAGATCGTGTCATCTCAGCTGCAGTGAGCACCCTGCTTGTGTTCGAGATCCCATCAGAACCAACAGTGTGTAGGAAATAATAAGACAAACTGTCTCAGAGTGGCACACAGCTGCAGATCCCAGAGCCTCAACTGGTGGTTAGATAAATATTGCGCAGGATCTCACCGGGGAGACAGGGAAACACATTTCTTTTTTCATCAGTTATATCTTGTTTTATACCAAGTCTGTAGGCTCCTGGGTTTGTCCTACTTTGTTTTCAGGACATGGGGCCCCGTTGCCCTGATCTAAAGAAGAATTACAGGTAGCGAGGATTATAACAGGAATACAACTCTTAGAATCTCCCATTCCCTTCCTTCAGGTCCTAATGCATAATAAACATGTTTTAAGGCTCTGATCAAAAGCTCGTGGAGTTTTACGGTAACTTCCAGTGATTGCAGGTGAGCTTGACGTTGCAAGAATACGTCATGTTATATTTGTCTGTCTTTGTTTAGATTAGGGAAGCAGCAACTATCCACCTGGAAATACATGCATTAGTAAAACCAGGCCAAAACTGATACTTACTTAATATAAAATGTATTTATTGTTGTAGCGATTTGAATTCAAGCAATTAAATTATTCACGCTCATCAGCAACTTATTCCAATTCAACACCTGCAGCCTCTGCTTTTTAACACTCTGTTTACTAGTGGTAGAGAAAGAAAACATTCCTTCTTGTGAAATAACTCAGATGCTTCAGATGCCTAATAAAAATGCAGGTATATTACCTCCATGTTACTTATCTTGAAAGGAGGATGATGCTGAGACAATAAACTGTTTAAAAATAAATCCCTTTCTGACAATCCACAAAACAATGTGAAATGTATTCATCTCCATTTGCCTTACTTACTGGCAGTAAAAACCTAACAGACAACATAGTCATCAGAATTACTTTGTCACAATCCCACAGAGGTTTAGCTAATTCTCTTCAAGTCCATTTTATTAGTCAGGGAAAAAAAAATTAAGTCAAATCCTGATTTAGTAAGTGGTGGATTTGAATAAATTACTCTAGTCCTGTGTTCATTGAACTTTAAATGAATTGTTTCACAATCCATTGCCAAGCAACTAGAATACATCCTTAGAAGTTCAACAACATACTTCTATTAAATTGGTAGGGTGAACAAACAGTTTACTGGGAACTTTGGGCTTGCAAAATGATGATTTACAAAAGAAGAGTTTTCCTCATTAATTCTATCAATCACCCATAAATAGAAGCTTATGCTTAATACATTGATGGAACCACCTTAGGTTTGAAAACATTTGTTTTCTGATAATGTGTTTACCCACAATACTGATGTCATTCTAAGACTTGAAATATTACAATCCTATCTTTAGCCTGGCACAACTACAAGAATTAATGTCAACCATTCTTACAAATGCATACATCCTGAAAAACTCTTGACATAATAGAGACTTCTATCTAAAAAATTACATTTGAGGGCGGAAAAAAAAAAGTCAAAACTCGTCTTTAGAGATGTATAAACAAGTCTCAGGTTTATTATCTTGGATCTTTGACCCACTGTAGCATGAACATGAAAATCATTGCACCCTGAGAATGTCTGCATCCATCAGGATGACAAAACTTCTGACAACTTTTAAGTATTGAAAAAAAGAGTTCTGCAGAAGTAAGCGGTTTGGATTAAACTTTTTTAAGAGAAAATTTGTGAAAGCTTTAATTTTATTGTTTATTTGGGAACAATCTTCTTAACTCTCTAGAGAGAAAGGAGATTTAAGAGCCTTCCAGCTCTCCATGTATTAAATGATTACATGCTGATTAAAGTTTTCACATTTTGGCTCACAGTTTGGCTAATATGCAAATTCTATTATATTATCAAAGGTTAAGATCCCCATTTCCTGCTGCGTTTCATTACTATTTGTAAAACACAGTTTTGGGTTTTGACTGCCAGGCTTGCCAAGGGAGTATGTCATGAAATAACAACCCCTCAGCTCTTTACAGGAACAAGTTCTTCCATGTAGGAATAAGGTGAAAATTCAAGTTAAATCCATTCTCTTAACTCTTACCTTTAGAAAACTAAACCGTTACAGTCATTCCACATTACTTTTGGTAACTAAAGGATTACAGAGGGGTAAAAAGTTCAAGCTCAATCCACTGGACCCAGTCTACTCTGTGAAAGTAGCCAATTTAAAGCTATTATGAGAAAATAACTTTCATTAAGCTTTCATCATTTGTAGTCTACTACATACCATCTCAGCTTCTAAAATGTCAACATCTAAAAGTATCATTATTCTTCATTATGTTGGAGGAAAAAAAAAATAGATCAAATGGAAACAAAGAACTATCACTTCGTTTGCAGATAAGCAGAGAACACTAAGTATAATTCCATAGCAAAAATTAGGATCTAATGCTTTAGCGCTTACACTTACTCTGTTTATAACAATAGAAGCAAGAACATACTTGCATGTAAAAATTATATATATTTGATTGCATCTCTCTCCTGTTCCTCTTCATGTGAACTTTTTTAGGCTATCATTTCTCACCCAAGACTAGCCAGGAAATGTTTATGAAGAAGCTTTGAGTATCTCTGTATGACAAACCAGCCCAGTTTCTAGTATTATTTGGGCCCCAATTTACAAATGGGTGGTGGCTAAACCTGTGACTTCCATAAAAACTCCCTATTAAAACACCCATATAACATGAACTGAATCACTGAAAACTACAAGGAAATGTATTACTGCCAGCCCAAAATCAGTGCCTGTTTAACATAATATGGGATAAATCATATCGGTTGAGCTGCTGATTCACAAAGACGGGAATGCTAAACGAAACAACCGAGGGGAGCAGACTACTTTGAACAGGAAGAGCAGCAGTGGAGTTAAGCTGCTCCTGCGCTATGAGTCAGTCCTTACTGTCAGCTCTCTGCACACTCACTGACTTCAGTGGAATTACTCCTAGGAGCAGGGATTCACTAAATAAGACTGAGAAAACCGTAGTCCCTTGAAAATATCCCAGCAACTTCTAAAATGAGCTCTGATAACTTTGCAAAATACACAGCAATTTAGAGGGAAGTCGATCACCCTTATTTTTTTTAATGTTATCTTCAAATATTCAACACATAACATTTTCCTAATTAGGAAGAATAAACAAGGCAAGAATAGAGAGTTTCTTTTCATTAGCCACTGAAATAAGTGAAACCTCTCCAAAGATCTTACAGGACCTAATATTTGAGCTTATATGAAATTTTATTTAATTTAAGTACATCTGCTGAGAATTCTCTAAAGGCAGGATGTTTGGTTGTTACTTTGTGTGATATACTTAAGCTTCGTAAGTATTCCATATTACTGTAATATAGCTCCCTGAAAGATATAGCCTCCTGGAAAATCTACAACAAGAAATCCGCTACTAAGCTTTAATGCTGTTTGATGCAAGAAGACTTATTTAGGGTATTAAAGATCTGCCTGTTACAAAGATAATTTCAAATTTCAAACTTAAGTATTCCTCAAACTCTATAACTAATACCTCTATTTAGGAAAACCTCAAGATTATGCCCATTCTATGTCTATTTTGTAAAGCCAAAGGAAAGGTTTAAATATTCACTTCAGTGCCAATCACGAATCCAGGCTGATCTGTCCAGAAAATGTATTTCCTAAACCTGTTGCACTTCAGTTATTCAGGAGATGTAACTCTCAACCCAGGCATTCAGCTGTCTGTGATCCAAGGCTTTGCTTTGATGCAGCAGAGCCGGGTGGCCTTGGCTCAGGCTACTGAGAAAATTGATAAGTTGTTAGAAAGTGTGAGAAAATAAGCTAGAGCCAAGAAAAGAACAGTAAAAACAGAGTGAGATGGTAATAGCTACTGGCTCAAGGATATAAGAGGGAAAACACTGACATGAAAAGGTATAAAACCTGAAGGGCCAAGGGGTGGGGCAATGGGGACAAAGGGGTAACAAACTTGATGGATGACAGCTCGATACCATGGCATTTCAGCTTGTCCCAAAGAGCACAGGTGCCCGGCCCTCCTTCATCCAACCGACCACTGCCTGGCCTCACCGCGCTGGGTTTTGGGATTGGCGAGCACAGGAACACCGAACCTAGCGGCCTCTTACCTTTGGCTCTCTTGTGTATGCATTAACCAATAGATATGGACTTCTAAGTTGAGAATGTTCTGCCTGTAGAGTCTCTTTTTATGAAAGTTGCCTAAGCAAAACTAACCCAAAGCAGGAGATATATTCTTTTACCTCTTCCTTTTAATACATTTCTTACGGATGCCCTTTGGTTCTATATTGGATTACTCTGTCGATAAGATGAATTAAATTAGGGTCACACAAGACACGTAAAGATGGAAACACGAATCATACAAACAGACTGGTTCCCTCTAAGTGAATCACATACGACGGTGTGAGACATACTAAAAGATTTTGCCCTTCAGCTCAAGCTCCATGCTTCATTCCTTCAAGCAGCTCAACATATTAGACCACAAGTTCAGCATATATACTTGCTAATATTCCTTTACCACTTTCTTACATATTCAACAGAATATAACTTTCAGTATTTACAGTTCCTCAGTGTCTGGGTATCTACAAGGTTATCCAAGATAATTCACTGATTGTATATTAGAATTTCTTTTTCTCTTCAGTGTTTAAAAATGTGATAAAAATTTTACATGTGTTAATTGTAGCTGAACTAGATTCCTGCAAAGGTGACAAGGTGCAAACTCAATCTGCATGCAGAAACTTCTTAGCGTATACTAGAAGCACATATTCAAAGAAGCAGATATTAGAGAGAGACTGCTTCAGTACAGAAAAAAAAAAATCTTCTTATCCCTGTGGCTAAAAAAATACATAAAACTCCTGAGAAATTTGGAAAAACCATATCTAAAACTCCTGGGAAACACAGCACACCTACAAGACTGTACCTAAATGCGTGTTAAGAGACAGTACCCTGGCCCTTCCAGCTCTTACGGCACATGCAAAGGAATTATTGCCCACCTTCTTCAACATTCAGCCAAAACCAGCAAGTGAATGACTGTGAAGTCTGCAAGTTCTACCAAGATGGTTACCTACTGCTCTCCCAACACCAGCTATTAGATCCCGATTAATTCTTTTTATTTTGTTCTTTACATTTTTCTCCTTTCTTGCTGTAGAACAGTTGCATTTAAACATTCTTCCAAAGAGCATGACTCTAGGTTAAGGATTTACAGATGTAACACACAAAACAAAACAAGGAATAAGCACCATGCTTTTTAGCATCACCACCTGCGCATACGGGACGTTCTGCGGCAGGGCCTGTAAGGAATGCAGCAGTACAGAGGAGGCCTGTCCTTTAAATGCAACTCCATTTTCTGCAGAATTAATTGCAAAGCAGTTGACACAGGAACGTATCAAAGCCTCGGCACTGAACCATACTGCACCCCAGCAAAGGGTTTGGTCACAGGGCACAGCCCAAACAGAAATCAGAAATGATGGAAGACACACCCTTTCAGCAAGCACGGGGCAGAGAAGCTGTTCCTCAGATGCCAAACACTCATGCTATCGAAGAAGAGACTGAAGAACGGGGATATACTATGACTGAAAGGCTGACAAAGTTGCCTTCACAGAGGGGCTGAGATTCCAACTAAGGGTGATAGATGATGTCTCATTTACTGTATAATTAATTGCTGGTTTCTTGCATTTTTACTGATATCTTTAACAAAGATCTCCAAGTACATTTCAGAATGAGAACCCCAGCTGACGAGGAATTTTTTTAAACCTATACAACCTACCAGCAGAACATTTATTTATAGGAGATCACATTTATTTATGAGATATCATTGCCGAGATGCTAGGAGATAGAACTGTGAGCATAAGGTGGCTCCACTGAAGTGATACATCCTGAGAAGAAGTGCAGAGTCCAGGAACATTGCTAGGGACAGTGATTAAAGCTCTCCTAAAACTCTGTTATCATGTAAACATAAGTAATCCAGTACATAGACAGACTTTCATAAAAGACTTGGGTTGCAAGTCACATATACTTTGAGTGACAACAAATAATATGTTCAGAGTTAAAAATAGATAATGATATTGAAAATATCAAAAATGCATAGATTACAGATTATAGCTGTAAATTGCCTACACTTTTCTCCAGCAGTTAGGGTGCTGATTCTTACCTGTTCCAAGTTTCCAGGTAAATTATCAGTCCCTGTGCGTCAGCATATTTTCTATGTTCCCTGTTCAATTACAGGTTTTTATGTTAGTGAGACATGTTTTAATGACTACTTACAGAAATAGCTACTAAGGATATGCAGCCACCAAACACGCGCCTTGATCTGATTTCCTATATCACAAATACTTCTTTACACAGTTACCGATTTCCTAGATCACAATTACTCTTTATTCAGCATAAATTAACTGCCTGTGACGTGTGTGTGTGTAGCATTAGGGACAATTGGTACAGTTTGAGAGATATTTTGAAATCTAGTGATCTCCACGAACGATATGGCTAGAGCTAATGAAAAGTTTCCAGATGTAGCATGAATGCTAAGAGCAAGAATACTTTTGAGATTCACAAATGTCTTCCTGAAAACTGCTACTTACAGATAAAAAAGTGGAAAAACAAGACAACTCTTAGCAATTTGTCCTATAAAATTTGGTATAAGTAGCTTTCTGAGAGTGCTTTATATTTCAGCTTTAATAGGCTAAAGATAGTGCCCTCAAAAGCTTTTCCAATAGGGAATGACAAAAGGGAATACTTGTTAAGTGAATCCAAAGAACTCCTCTGCTTCTGGTAAATAGGAGAACTCATTTTCTTTTAAACAAGAAGAAACTCAAAACAAGAAACAGAATTGGATAAACGAAAGATCTGTGCTGAATGTGCTGTTACAGTAATCCTTTTTGATAATTTAAAAGATAGTAAACAGAATGAAAACCATGTTAAAAAATTGTAGTCTTGAACTAAGGTAATCGCTCATCTGTTTTATATTGATATGGATTAAACTTATATACTGTTGGGAGCTCTGAAAGTAGCACAGCATTAAAGTAATATTAGTTACAGACATGCCAGAGAGAAAAAAAAAATGTTTGTAATAGGCAAGGGAAAAATCTTGCCTTGCTTACTCCAGTTTAAAGCAAATCATAATTTCTCTTACAAACTTGCATACAATTCACAATCTGCGCAGATGACTTTCCTAGGAAAATTTAGAAAATTACAAATCTTGAGCATTCTTTAAGCTAAGGAATGCACATATAAAAATCTCTTTGGGGGATGTGGAGGAAGTTAAACATTAGAAGGAAAGAAAAAACATTACAAGTAGAATTGCAAATAAAAAGCAAGGACAGTGGCAGGCAACTTGGGTGCAGTCACATCTTCGCCAGATTACAGCAGCAGTCCTTGCAGGCTGGTGCAGTGACAGCTACAATGTTAGAACCAGTTGTCTCCTGTGCCTTATTTCTTTCATGAAAAACCACCTAAGCTTTGTCATGTCTACATGAGATCTCTCCATGCTTATTTGGTGCAAACTTAAACTCACAGGCTTATATATTAGATCACCTGCCCTATCCTTTCTCATACATGCTTAGTGACCCTCCAAAATGTTGTTGTCTGTTTAAAAACTTAGGCTCCAGAAAGATTAAATCCTATCCCTGAAAGAAGGGTAACCCCTTTAGCACCACTTGTCACCTGCTGACACAATCTGTTTATATAAAGGGCCCTAGAAAGACTTCCATTAATGGCCTTAAAGGTCATTTGTTGTTTTTTTTGCGTTTTTTCCCTCCCCTTCAGTATTGCTACTACATACCAAAAAGGATAAAGAATATCTCTGGCAATATACTGCAGTGTAATTTTTGTAATACAGTCCAGCTTACTGCAGTATTACAGGTAATGTGGTATGTCCTTCAAAAACCTTTATGGAACATTATTCATGAGATATATCACAGAACAAAAAAAACAACAACAATAAAACAAAACAAAAAACTAAACATGCATTTACATAATATTTCCTTTACTGTCTAACCTATTTTAGGAAGTTCTTGCCCTATGATTCCACTTGCAGCTCTTGAATTTTACCAGCATCCAGCTGAGTTCCATCCCCAACAGCTGCTGTGGTTCAGTGATCCTGTGGCTGTGTACTAGACTCAGGAAAACGTGCTTCATTCAATTATCAATCTCTAAACGTTGTATATCTAAAACTCATCTTTCTTTACTAGTTTAAAATAAGTATATTATACTCAAGTTTTACCTTTAAAAATCTACGTGTTAAAAAACCAGCCATACAGAGAAAAAAATCATCGAACTCTGTATCATGTCCCTAAAAGTGACTAAATGGGAGACACATCACCCTAGATTTTTCCCTCAGCTTCTGGCTCACCTGTCTCCTGAAAAAGAGATGCTATTTTGCATATTTTGCATTAAAGTTCCCAGTGGCTTTTTTTAATCACTTCAACTCATGTAAAGCATGCTATCAACAATGCTGTGTGGCAACGAAATTCCAGAGCTTAACTGTAACTGGTGATTTTTTTTTCCTCTCAACTTTCCAGATGCTGGCTTAACTTGATGCCTTCCAGTTCTTGTTTTTGCAGACAGTGATTAGTTGCTCCCTAGCCTCTTCTTTTATTGCACATGTGGGCTTAGAAAGTTCTGTCACGTCACATCTCTATTCAGGTGCTCTTCCTTCAATTTGAAGAGTTCTGTTTCACGCAGTCACCCCTCAGACAGAAGCGGCTCCATGCCTCTGGTCATTCTACTCGCCTGCAACTTCTCATTTCACTGGGTCTACTGCAAAAGCGGTAACAAGCACCTCAGGCAGCACCATTTCTTAAGTTAGTGCTGTTGTAGGATGATTTGTAACGTGTAGAGCAGCACTTTCATGTAGTCTAGCCTTGCTGAGGGGAGTAAGTGCAAATCTCTGCAAGGTTACTTCTGCAGAAATAGCGTATCTTGATGTACAGAACACTTTGCCTGTCATTTTCTCAATCATTCATTCCAACCCTGTGTTTGGGGATGCTTCTTCATTCTACAGCTTGATCGGATTTTCCTTGGTCATGGATGTAATTGTTTCAAAACCAGTGCAAGGTGTCTGCTTTGACCACAGGAGCTTTATTTCAGGGATGCAGAGCTCGACCTTCAGCAGTGCTCTGCAATAACTGCTCCTGCTTGCACTGTAACAATGGCAGAACTTCTTATTTGGTTGGTGATTTTTGCTCATACGCCCTTGAACCATCTAGCACATACACAGCTGACGTTTCATAGACATACTCTTTAATGTGTGACATAATTAACACTGGTGTTCACTTTTTGCCTGACTTGTGTTCTTGTGGAATGAGGATGAGTACTTTTTTTTTTTTTTCATTCTCTCTCCAGGACAGGGCTGCCGTGGATGTTGCACAGGCAGTTATTTTTCCCGTAAGAGAAATACAGGAATACCATTGACACAGAATGCCCTTCATTCATGATCTGGATACAAAGAGCTTTTATTAATTACATTTACAGTATTAGTAAATGTTTTCTGAAGTCATTTTGAGACAAATTGATATAACAAGATATTTTCAGGATGCGATAACTCTTTGGATTTCAGAACACTCTAATATATCAGTTAGATCCAATTTACAGATACTGTAAAATGAGGAATTTTAAACATGTTTATCCTGAGATGCCCCTTTTTGTTGTGTCCAGTGACAAGGGAGAGCAAAGCCAACATTTGCTGCTGCTTACCCACCACATTTACAACAATAATTCCATTACAAAATTAACCTACCTGATATTATTTTAAGATGTTATTCTATCACTATATAGAACAATCCATTTTACTTACTGCAAAGGGGAGGTGGAAGAGTGATTGAGTTATAATTCCATCTCATACCTTCTGCTGAGGTACCACACAAAACACTGTACTTCAAAGTATTCCTGCCCTGTAGCTCATTAAGTCTTTAGCTGTAATTCTGCCCTCTACCAAGATTCTGAAACTACATATATTTAGCAAGCTGAAAGCACCATACAAGCACCAGCTTTGCTGAACAATCTCAAAACAATTACACTCATACAGCCAAGATGATACAGATACATCTTAAGTTTTTGATTAGCAAAGATCCAACTTCATCTAGGTAGTGCAGTGTTAAAAGACAAAGCCTGAAAAATCCAAATATTATGTGTGCCATGCCAGAAAAATGCTTTCCTGCAGTGCATGCATTATCAATAGCTTGCAAATATTAGAAATCTGGGAAAGTAAAAGTATTAACTAAACTTTAATATTTGCAAATTCTTAGTTTTGTATATCACATAGATGATATAAAAAATCCACTGTGGGAATACTATCCCATACGGTCTGTGCATTTGTTGTTGTTGTTGAGAAACTCAAGTGGTAAGGTAAAACAAGCCTGGAAAGTGGTGGCCTGAGCCACGTAATCCTGATCAAGATTTTTGTTCTGAGTAAAATTCAAGTTTTCTTTACATGTAAATGCTAACAATTATCTTGCTAGGTATTGCATTCACTCTAATGCTCAATCTCTTGTCCACTAGTAGGATTACTCATCACCCACGAAATGTTTTATCCTGAAGCATTTAAAGATAAAAGCAGTATTTTCTGACTTCACCTGTGTAACACTGCTGGTTAGACAGGTAATCAGCAGTGCTGCAAACACATTCCTGTTCTAATATTCTGAAGGAAAACATCATAGAAGACTTCTTATCTGATGGAGAAGACAGTGCCAAGATCAAGACTTAATGACTTCTTGTGAATTTATAATTTCAGGAAAGTGCAAGTGAGTAGCTGATGTGGTTTTTGTGGTTTTTTTTTAAACTTACGATCTCAAGTTTCAGTCCTGGGTGTCGTGCTGCCACTCTGTTTTCCCATTTCAAATCAGGGCATTCAGCGTGCATGACAATCCATCAGCATGGGTAGAGCATATGCATTTGTTATAGTTCTTTGTATTTTAATGAACATTAATTACTAAAATCTCTAACCAATTCATTTAATCAAATGCAATCTGATCTCTGATCACTTGAACACATAATCAGCCTCACACTTCTGCCTACTTGAGAATTATTGATTTTGTCTATCAACCCAAACAGAGGTCCAGGTGATGCATACAATAATTACCAGAGCTAATGTGATTACTGCATGTGAACTGATTACTATAATTAGGAAGTGTTTGTTTGTATTAAAAGGAAAAGCAAAGTAAATTGAATTGTGGGTTTTAGGGGAAAACAATAGCAAAGACAAGAAAAAGAATCCGTAGTTGTGATTATTCATTCCTGTATTAAAACATGCCAAGAAATGCATTTGCTGCACAAAGTTAAAACATTCTTCTCTGAAGAAGTAATATTCAGTAACATATTGCCATGAATACTATATCAAAGAAATAGAAGACAATTATCTCCATATAGCTATCCTTTAAATGATATTGGAAAAGATGTCTTTCTAAAATACTGGCATAAATAACTTTCCTCTTCTATTCCAACAGATTCTATTCCTTAAATCACTCCTCCTGTACATTCTGTTTTAACATCTTGGATAAATCCCAAACATCTTCAATTGTGCTACACCTTGCTTTTCATAGAGAACCAATTGATATCGTTTAGGCATTATTACTGAAGAATCAGCACCAAGAATCTGACTTAGGAAGTTTTATGTGCTATATTTCACAAAGAATGAAGGCAGACATAAAACAGATTTCCTTGGGACATGCTTCCACATATGCCCAGAAGACAAACAAGCATCCCATAAGCATTTTCTAGAAAATATTTTATAATTCTATGCAATTCATCAAACCAGCAGCTTAGCAGAGAACTGTGAAAAATGGCAATGGTAATAGAGATTTTAATACACTATGCATTGCACATTCTACAGGAACACTCCCACAGTCAGAGTGTTGAAAAGTGCGCTCAATCACTAACTACTTGACTTGGCAAAATGACGGATAGCTCCATTGGGCTGAAAAATCTGCTCATTACTTGCGTGCATTCTGTAACATGCCTTAGGTTTATAGTACCAAATCCAGTTTTGGCACCCAGGAAACAATTCGACTGTTACATGAAGCTGGTTGTGTATGTGTATGCTGGTTGTGTACATGTTCAAGATATTTCAGACGAAAGAGACAATGAGTGAGAGAGGGGCAGAAAAAGAGAAAAGACTGTGTTAGAGCTTGATCTGTAAAGTGATGACAAAGCAGTTTCCTTTCTTCCACCACATCCTTATCTTGTAAGATTATAAGTTAGCTGGAGAATAGCCTTTCTTCTGCTTGCTTTGCATGTCTATAGCGTCTGATCTAACTAAACACTTATTCAGAACTTCTCAATGCTTTCGTAATACTGATAATATGCAATCATAAATAAATTATAATGAATTAAAAAATACATTGAAATAGGAATTGAAAACTAGTTCATGGTGGTTTTTTCCAACTGTGCTGCTGTGTTTCCATGTACAACAACAAGAAATGATATGACTGTATACTTTCAAAACAACTGGAGCTGACCCTATCTCTAAATTTTCAATCATCATTTCTCTAAGTGATTAGCAGAAAACCTTAGGAAAAAACACACAATTAAATTTACTTCTAATGTTATTAGAGAATCACTAAATGCTTCCAAATAACTAAAGATATTGACTGAATAATATAGCAAGGACATAAAACTCCTAAGAGCTTTGACTTTTTGTTTGACTTCACAGCCTAAGAAGTTCTACCTTTAGAGGACAGAGGATTTCAGCCAAAGATTTTTTTTTTCCCAGAAAACTTGCATTTAGTATCTGAATATTTTTTTCAATTTCTTTACTCTTATTATACATTTATTACAATCAGAACAAGGATGAAAATGTATCTAAGAGAAAAGTATTGTAAAAAGTGTGAAAACTTTCACCTAAGTTCAGGTGCTATTTTTCACCCTCAGCACAGGAACTTTATTTCTAGTGCAACTTCTGTAAAGAACATCGACGTAATTCGTAAAGAAGAATGATTGTTCATCTGCTCACTCATAGCACTGAAGTTTCACTGCTGCTGTGGATAAAGTTATATTATTGTTTCCATTATAGTCTTTCATTTCTACAGCAATATACAATGAAGGAAAAGCATTTCCTCCTCTTCTCCCTTTTTTTAACTATTCCTCTGTACAAAAGGTATGACGTGATCTTACAGGAAAACCTGTTTTACTTAAATGTAAAGGTGATTAACCTAAAAGAATAAGTGAAAGATGTAGAGAATAAAGAAAATAGAAAAATGTCCAAATACTAAATGTAAATTTTCTGGGAGAAAAAATATAGTTTTATAAAACACTGCATTTGCTGCGTGTCTTTTCAACACACTTGATACAAGCAGCAGAGAAAGAAGGGACTAAAGCAGAAAGCTCATTCTTATTTTATAAACCGAATGCTGGAAAATAAAGTGTACATATTAAAATCTAACACTGCACTCCAAGGGGAATTACAAACACATGCCACAGCCCTCTTGTCAAAGGAATATAAATAAAACTAATTAGCTGAAATATGTTTTCATTGTAAATTTTGTCAGGAAAGCATTGAAGCTGTTTTCACAATAATACATTCAGATCTATGGAAAACTCAACTCTCCTGATTTATTATCATTAAAATTGACAGGGTTGCATGTTTGGGATACTCATTACCTTTAATGAATGCACAGATCTCGAGCACTGAATTACACATCCTACACCACAAGGTACCCCTTTTCCAGTGGCTGTGTTCATCTACATTCATCAGCTTGACAATGTAAAAGCAACAGACACTGCAACTTTAAATACATGTCTAGATAACTCAAAGAAGAATTATTTCTAAGCTTAACTCCATTTGATAATATTTCTGTTTGCAGAGGCATATGAAGCACGTATCTGAGTGTGGTCCAACTCAAAAACTTATCTAATAAGCTTTGGAAAGGATAAATCTTATATGAGAGACAAGATTATACTCACATAATAAGTCCAGCTGTATTTTCAGAGAAGTAAAAGGCAGCTACTGAATTGGGCTATAAGACATATATATTAATTAACAGTGTTCTTGTTCAACGAGGTATTTTTTCCCGTGCTTAATTAAAGTGCCTGCATGCTCTCAGTGTGTTCAATGGTAC
>NW_009706448.1:74248-76157 GCF_000703405.1 Apaloderma vittatum | reverse complement strand
TCAGCAGGATAGTACGAGGCACTACAGCTTATGTTTGCTTTTCAGCACTTTTGATGAAAACCTGAAGAAAGTATTCTGGTGCGATCATATCTTCTACTAACTCTACCTGCCTACCCACCTACCGACCTACCAACCTACCTACCTACCTACCTCAGTTTCCATTTTCTTAAAACCCTTATTATTATTTTAACTGTCTTACTGTGTTGGGGTACTGTTACTAGTACCCACACATCACACATGTTTGGTGCTGCCTCTGTCTCAGACATCGCTGGCAAGGTCATCTCTCTGTCGTTGTCCAGACCTGTGTCTAGCAGCAAAGTCTATGTAGGCAAGGAAACTTATGATAGAGGAGGATCAAGTTAGGGACTGCTGGGATAAGCACACATACAAATCCAGACACAGGAACATATAGGCAGCATCTAAAAGTGTGCAAAGAGCTGAAAAATATCATCATGGAGACATCTTCTGTCATTTCAAAGCCTAAGGATTGAAGGAGGCCCTGTGACTAGAAAAAGGCAAATACTGTGATCATCTTCAAAGAGGCAAGAAATTATTCAGGACAGTCAGCCTCACCTGAGTGTCAGTGGTGATTATGGAGCAAGCTTAAGGAGAAGTCACACTTAAACATAAAAAAAACTCAGGAAGAAAGAGCCATAATGCAGCTAACATCAGGCAAACTATACATGACCAACCCAGTCAAGACTTTTGAGAGAAAATGGATGGCCCTGTGGATAACAGAGAACAGTGCATAAAATTTATCCTAGTTTTAGGAAGGTTCTTGAGAGTCTACCAGACTATACTGGTAAATTGAGGAGATACGGATTGGACGAGCAGAGTACAAGGCGGACAAAAAATGCCAGTACTACTGGGCTCAAAAGCTTGGCCAAGATTCAAACTATAGCTGGCAGGCAGCTACGCATGGGTGTTACTCAGTGGTTAGTACTGGGACTAATACCGTTTGACATCTTCATCAACACCTGAACGAATGGATGGAGTGCACCTCCAGCAAGTCTGCAAACGGCACAAAACTGGAGGCAGCAGCCGATGTGCCGGAGGGCAGAGCTCGCTCACCCACGTTTGTGCAGGGCTTGCTGCCTTCTGAGGGAACTGCAGCCTGGGAAGAAATGCAAATAAGAATTTTCTAGATGGCACGACTGTTTAGCGAAAACAAAACAATTCACCTTGAGCGTTTTCCAGTTGCTCACACTACATTTTAGGTTGTGCTGCTATAGCTGAATTTAGACTTGGGATTGCTGCAGACTCTCACAGAAGGAATCTAGATCCCAAGACAAAGGTCACTGGGGAATGACTGTAATGCTGTGAGGACAGAAGAAAAATCTAACTTACAGTGGCAATCCTAGCTGTGAAAATGTCCCTCTGTAATTTTTTTCTTCTTAGTATCTTAGAAAATAAATGTATAAATTAACACAAAATCAAAATCAGACATAAGTCCATTTTCTTCTCAATTTCTTCCTTAAACAGAATACTTCCATGGAGAATCAAATAGTAAGTTATAGACATAACATTGTAACATTCACATCTCACAGCCTTTTTAAAGGAGGTCTCCTAACAGCTTCTTTTCTGAAATAATATTCACTAAGCACTACAAGAAGTTCTGAAATGTATGCTTGCAACTCTGTACAGAAGAAAGCTACAATGCAAACAGGCACTAACATCCTAAATAGAAGAGGTTTGAGTTGTCTTTTGAATTTCCTAGATCACTTTAAGTTTCTTTTCTTCATCTGTTTTTTTCCCATCGTAGTTTTAAATCCTCTTTGGTTTATTTCTAGATTAAATATTTTTATAAAAATCTCACCATCTGCAACTCTCATCTCCAAAAAGGAAGCTAAATATGTTTCTAAAAGCAGGATTACTTACGAGGATTTGGGAAGGAATTGAATACATAGAA
>NW_009706448.1:66195-74217 GCF_000703405.1 Apaloderma vittatum | reverse complement strand
GGGAAAGATGTGCTCACCTGTCCCAGGAAAAAAAAAACCTAAAATCTTTCATCTTCTTGTTTATTGAACTCAAATTTATTTTTAATTAGGGAGATTAAAAGCTGACTTTCAGCACCATAGGAAATGCTGGATACAAAAAAGGGAAAACTGATTTTGCTTTGAAATGGATGGACAGTGTCAGAGTGACTGAGTATGAAAACCCAAATGAAATACTATGGAAAGAAGGGGAAAATATTTTTTCACTGACAATTTTTTTAATGCAAAATTAAGGAATAACTTGTCTGAAGCCTACTCAAATTGCGTGCTTGAAAAATAGGGAAGACAGGAAGATGAGCCAAAGATCAGCCAACATTCCTCTTCCCCTAAGCCGAAGCAGCAGAGCACAGCATTGGAGGGGAGCAGAGTTTAAAACGTCACCTTTCAAAGGATATGGAAGCTTAGTCCTGTGAAGATGACGACTGCGTGTAGGGTAACAGTGGAGATCTCCAGCGAGATCAGTTGGACTGGGCAAAGAAGGCAAAAGGAATTGTCCACTCGCATAAGCGTCCTAAGGATTACATTAAACACACATAAATCCTGGTCTGTGCTCACACTTAAGCCCATCCTGCCAGAAGCTTTCTTCTCTTTTCAGAGAAGCAATCCCCACGAGCAGTGTAGAGGGCCGCCACTCTCTGTGACTGCAAAGTTTTATTTTTTTTACTGAAGATTTTCAGTAACGTGCATTATATTTGCATAGACTTGTGATGCATATTCCCTGTTTAGGGTTCAGGATTCCGTTTATTGACTTTTTTTCCCACCCGTTAGAGAGAAAAAATAAAGTGCAATGGCAGATCAGGGAACCTAAGTCACGTTGGTTAGATGTGGCTGCCAAGAAGTTAGATTTGTGATTTGTATTTTCAAACATTTTACAATGCGATGCTGACTAGAAGCATATGGCAGAAATGGCTGCCCTTATTTTGGCTAGAGAGGCCTTGGAAGTGAAGAACAGTGCAGGTCAGAGATGTGGGAGAGAGCAGAAAACAAGCTTTCTCTGACGCAAATTAATTGTGAAAGGACAAGCTGTTGTACAAACTGACTAGTACAGCCTCAACTCATCCAACCTATGCAAAGACTCGCCATCAGGCCCTCTCAGGTTATGGAGCCATAAAGTATCTTGACTCATGATACTAAAATCACATCCTTTATGCGGCTCAACTTCGACTATGGATGATTACCCGTGGCAATTGGTCTGACACATTCCCTAATAATAGGCAAATTGTTGTACAAGTTAAAGGCACTTCAGTGGGATTTAATTCAGATCAGTACAAACCCGATTTAGTGCAAAACCCACTGCAAGTTTTTGGTTTTCATAAAAATCTACCTGATTTCTACAGATTAAAAAAAAATCTCCCACTATAATTTACAAGCTGATGTATGACATTGTCTAGGTCAAAAAGCCTGAGCTATAAATTTCAGAAATATGATGAGACTCACATCAACACATGAAACCATGTTAAGGCCTTAAGTATCTTCACTACACCAGCCAAAATACTTTAGAAATAATAAACGCTTGTCTGACATCTATTCACTTTCAAAATTCAGCGAATGAAGTCTCAGAACAGCAGAAAAATTCACTTCAAAGGATAATGCATCAAGTCTTGAAGACAAATTACTCACTTAAGGTTAGGTAACTTGCTGTACAGGAGAAACAGCTGCGTTGCCATGAGGACAGTTCTCACGATCATAGGGCCACCTGCATAAAATATTCAGCTACCTCAACTTTCATGCACATTTTATCTACTAGTCTAAATCCATTAACCTATAGAACTGACAGGTCCTTTTGGTCTGACCTCTTGGTCTTCCACTTTAAAACCCTGCTCATCTGGGGAAGAAGTGAAAGCCGAGTGACTTGTTTTAGTCCAAGCGCTCCCTTTCAGTCTTCCTCCTTACCTTTTCCCAAACTCTTCTTTTCTTTCCAGTTTATAGACTACTTCCTTTAAAAACAGAAGTTATATGTCCTTCCCAACTTCATAAGTGTCCAAGAGCAACCAAGTGAGTTAGTCTAATTGAATTATTTTGTTTTGTCTGAAGTATGTTAAGTTGCAAGCCTTTGTTTTGCTATCATAACCTCAGGCTACAGTAAATGAATTCTCTGCTACCTTTGAAGGGAGAGATGAAGTAAAATTCCCCAAGTGCAAAATCAAACAGAAAAGAAAGCCTCTTCTGCTTTGCTTGAAATATACATCTTGTCCTGCTGTTCCTTTAATGTTTTCTTTTATGATAAGAATCACTGAAGGGCAGGTAGAGGATTTTCTCCCCCCCCTCATACCAGTTTATTACAAAAGCATATTGATGACTGCAAACCACTGTAACTCAGATTAATCCACTTGTTTACGTCAGATCAATCCACTTATTTTTGTGTCAGATCAGACAACAGGAGGTTTTCTTCTTTGGCTTCCCACACTCTCCTAACATTTTACCATATTTTTGAGCATTGCTATGAAGCAAGAGCCTTCTGAGGTTAGTTTGTTGACATTGGATCCTTTCATTTTTTCCTTTTTTTTTTTTTCCTTCTTCAGCTATGCAGTCTGACTGGCATTCAGTTGAAACTAATGAAGAATGATTTTTAAATTGCCAATGCGTCATTAGCTAAGACGAACATTTAAAAACAAACCAGGTCTCTGCACTTAGTCACTCATTTCACAGCTCAGAACTATTCCACCACTTAAACTGCCTTGACATGTGGAAACATTTGCAAATGCCCACAGGCTTCCAAAGAGTTCCTTCCCAGATCAAACTAAATCTCAGGCAATGAAACAGCTCTTTCTAACAGTAGCCACTTTCTAATCAACTCTGAACACCCCCACTCCTCCAAAGCCCCCCACAACCCATCTGGAAAAAAATGAGAACATATAGTGCTTTAGGTTATAATGACAGATTTGATATTTACAAGCTAAGGGGTGAAGTTCACTAATTAAGAAATACATACTTGAAAACTCAGGACCAGAATTTATTTTTTTTTATTATTATTTTTTTAAATGTGAGTTTACATTTGAAAATTTCCATGTGAGAATACAATGGCCCTGAAGTTGGCAGCAACTTTAACTACACCACAGGGCCACTAAGTCCAACTTCAGCGTTGTTAGAAAATTTGCCAGATCTTTTGTAGATTCCATGTAAGACCTGTTATTCCCACACTCATATTTTGTATATCCTCAGGCAGCAAAACCAGTACTGTGTGGTATTTTTCAGAAATTAAAGTAGAATAATAATTCTAAAGACACACATAACCCCGCTATATCCCCATGGGCCTGGCTTCCCCTCTCACATATTTCTACGCCTCAACAAGGACAGAAGGTCTCAGTTGAAAGCTTCTTGAAGAAAACATCCTGGGGATGAAAATACCTACTCTCTAGAAAAGGCTAGAGAATTACTCAATACGAATCTGATGTTCTATACCTCTCGGTAAACTTGACAGAGTTTAGCCTGAGAAAAACCGGCAAGGCAAGGAATGCTTTCTGCAGTATAAAGACAATGGCAAATACTTAAAGTTGAAATTAATGTTGATTTATGTATAAAGTATTTTCAAGTTTCAATTGTTTGCAAGGTGGTGGTGGAGAAAGGGAAACATGCAATGCCTAAAGCCTTTGCAAAGGCCTTTATAACCGTGTGATATTTAGAGAAAGAGCTGTGGGCTGTTGTGAGATGTGTCCGAATTATTTTAAAACAACTGAGAGTCTGAGTGGGTAACAGGCAACCGCTTGGTAAATGTCTTCACTTTTTGAAACATGAAGTTTTAAAAGAGAACCGGAGAATGACACAAAGGTACTGTGCTAATGAACGCAGTTAGAAGGCTTAAACAAAACCAGCGATCATTAATTAGGGCAAAAACAAAAATTCCACCTATATATATGCAAAAAATTCCACCTATATATATGCAAGACCCACTCAGGGTTAAATAGAAGGTCTGCAGTATCCCAGCCGAATTCTCCAGCATCAAATGCAGGTGCTAGGAAACATCGAACAAAAGAACACACAGGGATGCAGAGGTTATTTCCTTACCTTACAATGGGAAGAGGGTCAAGGTGCCCACCTCAAGATTTGCAATTCAGACTTTGAGACACAAGTGGTTGTGTTTGAAACTCAGGAAACCAGGAAAAATTGTGAAGAGCATTTCTGCTTTTTATCTCATCACATACCAAAAGTTCTAATATTTTTTTTCTATCGCAAGGAATAACTTCTGATTTTAGAATCTTTACAGTATTCAAAATCATCTTGCTATATTGCTTTTAAATCATATGTGAGAACCTTGAGCAACCATACCTAGAAGTAAATTAAATTAAAAGCCCTTTTTTTTGCATATTTTAAAACAAAGATCAGAAAATGCCTGTTCTGCTTTGAGCTCAGTATCTGACACTATATTAGGAAACTTCCAGGAAACAAGGAAGTTTGCTGTAAGAGTCTATTTAATGAGCCAGAAAATATACCAGCATTCAGCACTATTTAAACTTAATTTTAGTAGTTTTTCTCAATTCTGTTTTTTATCTTTTTGCATGGTTTGACACCCGTAGCACAAGAAAGGCACCTTGGCAATAAAAAAGGATTTCTGTGCACTTCGTCTAATTAGCGTTGGTGCCACCATTTAAAACTTTCTAATACAAAAATAAATTATGACGGTTAATATAGCTTGATATACTCTAATTAATATAATTTGCAATACTAATTTTGCTTGACTAAAGCTTTTAGTAAGATCCTGACATTTCTATTAATAAATAGCCTGTTTCCAGGAACTTTGATGACTTCATGTCAATCCACAAATAACAGAGCCAATCTGTCAACTACTTCTTGTGATTACAGTTATTCACTAATAAGTGTTTGAACATTGAAGAATGTAAATTACATTCTTTGGAAGAATGTCAGCTTTTTGTACAGTGACAAAAAGTATCAATAGTTAATAAATATGTATTAAGTTTATTGCTTTAGATCAGTGTATTATAAGCACTTTCATATTTTAGAGCTTATATTAGTCTGCACTAAGTAAATATCTTCACTCTCAAATCAGTAGTAAAATCACTATTCACTCATGGTTGTTTTCTTTTAATTAACAATTCGCATCCAAAACTCTTCTCCACTCTAACTACGAAAAGCAACATCTCACTTGTAGCAGTAGCAGTTGATGGGAAACTCACATTACAACACACACTTCAAAATATGAAAAAGTCAACCTTCAGGCTTTCAGCCCCCAGAGTATTTGCCCTGAGACACTTTCCAGGCTTTCAACACTCCGAGACAATTTTCTTGTTATCTTCAAAAACATTGACAGTAAGTGTATTTCTAATGTATTTGTGTACAAATACACTATCTAACATAAAATCCTAGATTAGCTTTTCATGTGCTAAACAAACACAGCATTTGATATTACCTTTTAACTTGCTTGCCAAGCAGCGAGTTTGGGAGCTATTTGGAGTGGTCCCTCCTACTGGAGATAAACCAGAGTTTAACAGCTCTGCAGTCTCACATACAGTAATTCCCTGATCATCTTTCCTTCCAAACATCACTTCTTTCCTGCTTCCCAGAATCCCCAATGTGTTACAAGATTTAGCAGTGTCACTACAGGAGCAAGTATAAACAAGAACCTTTCTGCATCCCAATCCCTGGCAGTGAATATAAGCATCAGGCACTATTATCACTCCTAGTAGCAGAGACTGTCTGCAAAAATTAACTTCAGAAAGGGCAGTCTCCTCCTAACAGAATTATTTGACAAGTAAAATCACTGATTGGCTCTGTTTAGCTCAAACCAGGGGGCAGTTAGCTCAGTCAGTGAGAGTGTGGTGCTGATAACACTGAGGTTGCGAGTTCGATCCCCGCTCGGTCCCCATGTGTTGCCTGATCTAGTTGAGAGGCATCCCTGCCCTCGAAGGGGAGGTTGAATTAAATGATCTCTAAGGTCCCTTCCAGCCTAGGCCATTCTATAATTCTATGAAAACTGAAGAATGAAAATTGTCCCTGTGTGTTTGAACAGTTTATGGGAAGGAAGTATGATTAGAAATAAATAAAGCAGAAAGATTTCCCCCCCATCCACAAGTATTGTGAAAGACTTCTGCAGATGACCAATATGGTTGGCTTTCAATTGATCATTCTCTGTAAATTCAGATCTCAGTATAGTAAGTCTATTTACAGGGTTTGTGAAAATTTGATCTTGAGTCCCTGGGATTTTCCCCTCCAACCTAAATAATGATATATTTGCATGAAAGCATCACTGAGAAGAAAGAGGTTCAAAACAGGACAAGCAAAATACATCAAGAAAACTAAAACCAAACTATCACACATTGACTTGCAAAAAGTAGAAAAGCTCCCTCAAAACCTTAGTCACTGTCAGGGAAGTAACTCTAAGAACAGAAGGGCTAGAACACAGATTGCAAAACTCAAGCCTCACTGTTTTGAAGTGTTTGACCTATCCTGTTTTAAGTAATCTTAATCTGTTCCTTGCTGAACTCTGACCAAAGATGGATGTGTGTACAGTTCCTGGTATGGATAGTCCACAGAGCAATATCTCCACGTTTTTCCCTGAAATACAGACGGTGTTTAAAGCAATGGGTTGTCATTAGTTGTCACCTTTCTGGTCTCAAAAGGATGAAGAGCTGGAAAAAATAGAAAATCCATTTGACCATCCAGCCATGAAGGGAGAGGTTAATACTGATCGTTCAAGGTAGAAAAGTTATGGATATCCAACCATGGATTAAAAAAACGTCTTCATAAGTATGAGGTCATTTCCTAGGGACAATTACTGGTTTTATGACCCTCCATTGATCAACTTCAACTACATTTCATGGCGAAACTAGGACCACTATCTGTAAAACTTGCAAAGTTTGAGATGTGTCAATTCCATGCAGGAAAATTTCAGATTAGCAGCCACAAGATCAATAGAAAGCTTCTATATACATTAAGAAAAAATCCAAAACAATATTGGCAATCAGGTATTTGGATTTTTTTTAAATTCTCTTAATATTCACTTTATCTAAACTATAAAAAATGTTTTCATCTTGAAGATGGGTACATGCTTAAGATGAAACTACACAAAGAGCTCCTCTCCAGGCCCGGGGAAAAATAATACCAACAGATATCGGTACTATCAGTACAATTGCTGCCCTGCTGTTTTAATCTGTTTGCAACAGGATCGTTGCACAGGAGTCCATGGAAAATAGCCGCTGCAGTTTGCTGACTTTCAAATGCTTTTTGCTCGAGGTGTTTTTGTGGTTAGTTTTGTGTTCCTCTGTTTTAAAGCTGGAGGGTCAGTTACAGCAAATTCAGCAACACATAGAAAGAGCATAAACTGTAGATGATTAGTCCCTATTCCTGCCCAGACAGCAAGATGGATTCTCACTGCAGAAATGGGCTACATTGGAACAAACATCTCCAAAAGTTACAGAAACACTTTAAGAGCGTTTTTAAGAGTGTCATAATTTATCTGCTGTTATGCTTGTACGAGTCGCTCTATAGCTGTATAAAAGAAGCACATGTGTAATTCACTCTCATTAAATCCTCTTAAGTCTACATTAAGTCCTCTTCTTATATCATGGAGCTCTTTTTAATTCTCACCAGCATATGTCACACTAGAGACACTGATTTAGCGTACCCAAGAGATATTATGATCCTTAATTGTCCTATTGACATTCTGATTTCAAATCTGAGATGTAAACTCTTTAGAGCAAGAACAAATCCATTTATTTCTCACTTCAGGTGAGGTATTTGAAAAACATGTCATGTGACAACCAAACATTCCTCTCAGATTTACCTATCTGTCAGGTAATATCAATCTAAATACTAAAGATACAGTTACTCCTTGACCACAGTCTGTAGCTATAATTTTCCGGCAGTTAAGCATGAAACACCATCTAAATCACTAACAAATACTTCAATACCCTGTGTAAGCTGTGTTCCACTCATCGAAAAATATGTAAAGTACTGCAAAAAACCCAAAGACAGCACAATCAAAGATAGGGACACTTTCTGTACCAGTGTACAACCAACTCTTCTTCTATC
>NW_009706448.1:0-66164 GCF_000703405.1 Apaloderma vittatum | reverse complement strand
CGGAAGAGTTGATTTTGAGGTGAATGACACAAATTTTTAAACGGAGCAGCACAGAGAAGGCAAAGATTGCCTGCTTACTATGTTTCTTTGTTCTGGAATAAGAGTAGAAGAACTTGTGAGGGCATCATGGAAAACTACCAAGTAAGCTGCTTGTTCAGACACCCTGTAGTTAAACTGGGGAATTCACTGATGCAGAATGTTATGGATGTTGTGGGTTCAGAAAAAGCCAGACTGATTTATTATAGTGAACTACATTACACGCTTTAAGCACAACTAAGACACATACTGTCATATGCTGAGAAGAATTACTTCTACCTTCCCCACTTTTTTTCTTCTCCAGAAAGAAGATGCTGATCTACACAAAAATGAGAAAGACCGTACTGGTTCTGTCTAGAAATTCTTAACTTTGCGTTTGCAACATCTGAAATGCATCAGCTACAGCTTTCTTTTATATTTTCCATTTACTATTATTCATCAGTCTAGTTTTCAGACCCAAACAGTTGGTGACAAATGTGTGTCGGGGGTGGGAGGGGTGGGGGGTGAGAAATACAGAGTTATTCAAAGAACCATTACTTCTTACACAGCCTAACTATCAGTGGCTAACAAAATCACTTCAATGAACAGAAAGTGCGTTACCAAGGTTCTCTTTTTCCAGTTTAATTGTGTATCATGTTATGATATGATTGAAACAAAATATATATTATTTTACAGTAAAAGAATTCTAGGACTTTCTCCTTAACCCCTGGCTACCACTCCACAAGAGCACTGGACAAACCTGTCCTCTGCCTGCAGCAATTCCTCATCTAGCCACACTCCTGATAAAATGAAGTCTCTTTACGTATCTTCTAGCCATAAGAGAAGAAGCTTACAGGTGCTAAATTTACATTATCCTATAGTCCAGAATGCTACTTTATGAGTGAGGACAACCTCCTACTCTTCATCCAAGAATGTTTCCCTGATTTAACTGTATATTCTCTTGAGCAAATTGTATATTGTCTTGTTCAGACACAAGTAAAACAACCACGCCACAGGCAATCAGCTTGGAAAAATAAAGGCAGTTCCTTTCATCAAAGAGCATCTTTAGTTATCAAACATTATTTCAAGGATGATCACATATTCTGAAAGCCTGGAATGACACGTCTTTGCACACAGTTAAAAGAACAAAGCCATTGCTTGTGAGAGCGGCAGCATGCTCGCACAAACAGAGCAAATGGACACACAAGTTTGGCTGGGTAAAAGCACGTAATAGTCCTGAATTACAACATGAAATGAAAATGCATTTGGGGTTTGTCTTCCCTGCCTGCCAGCTTTTAATACACGTGTCAAGTCAAGTATGAGTCCTCTCAAGCTAAGAATGCAGTAAAGTTGAGATCCAAGTGAAGTTTAGAGCTGAACTACCAGTAACTCGTGTGCTTTCTGCACTGGGGTTTTTTAGTAGTAGATTGCTAATGTTTTAGATACCTTGCGGCAAAAAAAAAACAAAACGAAAACAAAACAAAACTTTTTTTTTTTTCCTTCAGTAAATACAAACCCTTGGAAGCAAATTAATGAAGAGCCAAATGGCAAAGCAGATTGGATTCTTACTACCAAATGGTGTTTCAAACACAATCTAATTAGGTGATAAAATGGACCAACACAGACTGAGACTAAGTAAGCAATTAAGCGCTGTGTATCATAGAGTGGGAGAGGCATCGTTATACAGGGCTGTAGTGTGAGACATTTGGCATTTAGCTCTCTAGCAACTGTCTATCTCAAGGGAAGAGTGAAATGAATCAGAGCAAAGGATGGCTTCTTTGAATCGAAGCATCTTCGTTTTCATTCTGATTTTATGACGGATCAAAAAATCTCTCTAATCCTAACTCCCCACGAAAGGGTTAACCTCTGTACATTAGATGATTGTTCTGATCTTCGATGTTATCAGCTCTTACCCATTTACCATAAAATTTGGTTTTGAGGCTTGGATAGCTCCTACACAGAATAACTTGCATATTAAAACAAAAAAAGGAGTTGTATAATTTCAGTTTAACTTCAGATGCCAAGACGGAAGCAGCATATTGTGTTTGATTTAGCAGGAAGCAACTTAAAGCATAAATTTATCAGCCATTTACTGTTTTTCAACTTCCTCAAAATTCAAAATACGTCAGAACCATTCACACACGGGAACCTATGCTCGTGCAGACTCACAAAAGACAAGACCCAGAAAGCCATCTCTGCACACAGGTACACCATCTGATAGTAATGCTATTAATCTTGAGAGTACTTTCATGATACTTCTTGGATATTACCTGCTCCTTTAATTGTACCTTTTTGACACCAAATGGATAATATCAAGATAATCACTTAAATTTCCAGCTGGTCATTTTTAACAGCAATAATTCAGCCTTAGATACTGAAATAAGTCTGTTCTAAAGCAGTGCTCATCCAAAAGGCAAATCTCAGAGCTGTATGGTCACACGCCTTCCAAATTCAGATTTCACTATAAGTTGCAAAAACGATTGAGGGAAACTGAAAACTCCCAACACACTTGGAAAAAGTTTAGCTTCCTAGAGCGGCAGTCCTCATCCTGCATTCCAAGGCACAAACTACTATATCGCTATCAGTATATTTATTAATCCAGACACTGACCCCCAATATGCCAACACACATATCACACTAGCTCTCAACATGAGCATTTTCACTATGAGAAACAGGTTTTACAATCGAGCTTCTGCGTTTTTATCTTGATTACTGTGCATACTGACACTAACTTTTACTTAAAAATACTAACAAAGATGAACATTTGCACAGATGCATTTTTTTTACATAGCACAAATGCTGGCAAGTAACATGCTGCTTAAATTTGTGCAGTTCAGCTTGTCAAAACTGCAAGTGCTGAGAGTAACCCCCATTGTATCACTGTAATTCAGCAACGCGCCAGGCACGCACCCGCACGCTATTCTTTCAAAGACACTTTTAAAAACTGGTTTCAGATGTCATATGAATATTCTATGAGATTCTTTCAATAAATATTATTTAAAAGCTCTGCTAACTTTGCAAAGTACTTAATTGCTGTTAAAGCCTGCTTAGCCCTAGTGAATAAGACTGATAATTATTTAAGAGATTTGTGTGATTAACATGGTAAAGTTAACTTTGAAGACATTTCCTAATAAAACCAAGCACCCTCATGATAGACTTTTCAGCATTATCCATTTCAGTTAAATGACTTCTATTAAATATGCTTTACCAGAACTCTACACAAAATGTCATTGAAGAAAGATGCAGAATTTCTAACATGACAAAGACCCAGTAGGTATTGATATACAAAACAAATATGAAAATGGTTTCAAATTCTGCTGTATCTGACAATTCTGACATTTATTCAACACCCATAAACATAAGTTATTATCTGATGCACAAATACCCTCTTTTCTTTTCTTTAAGTAGTCATCCGATTCTCATTTATTGCTACACTAGGTGTATTTCATAATTATAAAATAATCTCCAATACTTATTTTACTGGGGAAAAAAGCAGGCTGTATAGAAACTCTCATCTAGGAAACATGTTCAAATACTACAGGAGATATTGTGCACTTGAAAAAAAAAAAAACTATACTCATGCAGCAGGCATGACAACTGATGTACATCCTTTTTTAAATCTTTCATCATTATGGAAAGAACTTTTGAATTCACGGGAAGTTTTATGGAAAACTGTAGCAATACAGAGAAGATACTTGACCACTTCTCTGCAGTCTGCCTGATGGCGGGTAGGTAGCATTTTGACTTCCACAAATATATTTACTAAACATTTATGAAAATCAGTAGTTTCTGTTTACAGAGTTTTTATTATTTAACTTCATCCCATGATTTAATATTTCCTCAGCTTTTCACTACAGTAGAACAGCCACAAAATATTTTAAATCTTTTCAATAAATCCTGGAGTATTTCTTATTTTGTACCGTGAGAAATAAATCATTTAAGGACATCTAAACCTTGCTGAAACCCATTTCAGATTTCCAAATTTCTAATTTTGTTCATTGACGTATCTACCCAGTATGTTTGCACTTGTGTTTCTATTCACAGCTGAACATTCAATGAGAAATTGTCCCTAGCAATCGTTAACTAATCTACATAAGTGAATACAGTGCCAAATATACAGCAATATTTATACATTTTAGGTTTTACCATCACTAGATATCATTGCCGATTTTCAATGATTTTTTTGGTTGGTTGGTTGGTTTTGTTTGGTGGGTTTTTTTCTTAGGTCTCTGTCTCACGTGGTAAGTTGGGCTCCTTACAGGTACACGTGTGCTGGTTTGGGCTGGGGTAGAGTTCATTTTCTTCACAGCAGCGTTTGGATTTGTGATTAGAATACTGCTGATGCTAGAGAGGTTTTTTGTTACTCAGCAGGGCTTACACGGCGTGCAGGTCTGTTCAGCTCCTCAGCCCATCCCACCAGTGACCAGGCTGGCTGGGAGGGGACACAGCCAGGACAGCTGCCCCCGACCGCCCTCAGGGCCGCACAGGACATCATGCTCAGCACGTAAAGCCAGGGGAAGAGGGAAGGGGGGACACTGACAGAGATGGAATTTGTCTTGCCAAGCCACCATTATGTGTGATGGAGCCCTGCTTTTATCAAAAGTTTCAAGTATGAAGTATCTGACTGTCTACTATAATTTTACGAACACGCTCTTCAAAAGCAACATCTCATGTTTTCTCACTGCTGCGTGACTGCTCGACAAAGCTCACTCCTGGGACTCCGCAGCACATCAAGCTGTGACCCACGGGAGATGTCAAGGCCAAAACCGATAAAAATGATCACAGCAAAGGAGACTTATAAATTTGTAACGTTATTTTTGTGGGGTTTTTTAAAAAGATTTTTAAATGAATACGATAAATTAGTTCAACTTTTTATTTTACAGATAATTATGGCTGATAGGAACACACTTTTTTGGGGTTTTTTGTCCTAGAAAAAGTAAGGCTTCTCTGCTAATGTGTGCTTGCTTTCAGGTTTCATTCCAAAAGATGCCAGATGAACAGAGTTATCTGCTAGTAGTTCAGAAATGAAACGAAATCTTCAAGGTCAAAATAAAAGCCTTCTTAGCAAGTAATAATCCAAGTGAGTTATTTATGGAACATGTATAAATGCTCCAGACAAAAGGAAAACCAAGACTTATAGGAAAGCACAATAACAGAAACTAGTAAAGGTCTTCATCTTTGTGATCCAAGGAAATTTAATTTTCTTCTAAGTAGAGGGAATTTCATGGAAGGTAAAGAATTACGAAGCGCTAAGAACAAGCTGGCGTAGCTCTCTCATAATTTATAAGAGAAGCAGGTAAACTATAATAATATTTAAAATTGATTATTATTTTTTAAAGAAATCCAGCATTCCCCACAGCTACCAACATTCATTAATGAAATAATGCCTTAAAAGAAATGGAAAAGTAGCTTCCTGACAGCCTGAGCTCTTCCTGACAGAGCTCAGTTCTTTTGATTTTTTTTCTAGTAGACACTGTAGCATGAACTATCTTCATCATGTATATGCTATTGTATGGCAAAACGGGAGGTTTCACATGTAATTTCTTGTATTTTTTGTTCTCATATCCTACCAATCTTATCTCCTACAATTTATTTCTCTTTTATAATGGGAAAAAAGTTTAAAAATTATGCCAAGCCTTAACTAGTACTAGTTATATCTAGAAATCCGTAACAACAGGGTCCCTTGGTTTTAAAGGACAAATAAAAACCCTGTTACTTCGAAGTCTGCAGAACAAATACAAGTGTAATTTTGGAAGTATGCGTTTTTGTTAGAATTGTAGCACAGATTTTGTCTATCTGTTTAAAAATCAAATGACACAGTCTCGGCAGACGTTCCAAAGTGGTTAATCTCCAGTTTTTTGCAGTATCTCTAGTCTCCTTGTGTGATGAATTTTTGTAGAACCAGGAGAAAGAACCTGAGAGCTAGATAATGTTTGCTAGAATCAACATTTGCAGGAGAAATGGAACTAGTTTTTCAAAACTATTAACTAATGCTGGCCTTCAGCTGTGTTGTCAAGAACTAATTCCAGACTGAAAGTTTGAAAACAACAGCATAATTTCCACTGAAAGTAAGTCTTCTGTCCTGTTATTTTACGTCATCTGTGCTAATTACAGTCTTCCAAATTAATTCTAAGTGCATGTACATGGTAGTGTAAATCAGCTGATGCCATACATCAGTTCAGAATTTTAAGTGTCACCATACTTACTCAAATTGGGTTTGGGACTCTAAAAGCTTTACTCCTCAAGGATTATACAATTGAAACTGAAATTAATCAGTTTGCAAAATTAGACATCGTACATTATTTTCCTTTACATTCTGCCTAGGCTTTTTTTTTTTTCCTTCACCCAATCTGCCAAAGACTAATTTTCTTCAGGGCAGTGTAACTTGAAAACGATGACTCCAGCGGCAGAGCTGTACATTGTAGAAATACACAGCGTGCCCGCTGCAGCCTCACGTCACAGCAGTGAGACATAGTGCACTTGCAATGGGAAGAAGGGAAAGCGAAATCCACTTCTCTAACAAAAAGCAGTTCAATAGCTTTGATAGCAAAAGTGATCAAAAGCTTGGCAAAAAACAGGTGTAGGGTTTGGTACATTAAAATGCTGGCATTTTTCGCTCACCACTGTTGCTGCACTAATTTCTTAACTGTTTTTTTTTACAATTTCTAAGTACTGATCCCCAAATTATCAGGCCCTCTTTTTAATTCTGCAGTCATTTTAAAAGGTCTCAATGCAAAAAAAAAAAAAAACTACCAAAATCTGCCCCGTGAATTGCCAGGGCATGCAGTCAAAATTAAATATGGTGCAGCCTCTGGATACGAAAGCAGATTAGATTGTGTTAATTTGATTTTATTAAAACAAGCCTAGGTAGCTCTTCCTGCTGCTCTGAAGTGACTGCAGCTTGGATGCTGCACGAGCCACAGCGTTCTCAGTAACGACAGGGGGAAGATAGCTCTCGTGAACTTCGAGCACAGGGCTGCCTGACTATGCCCAGTGAATAAAACAATCTGGGCAGAAGTACTGCTGCTACTGTTGTCAGAACAACTCATATGACTGAGTTTAACCTCTCCTGAACCTACACCAAGGCAAAACTCATTTAGCATGTTATCTCAGAGACATCTGCTCGGAATGAATGTATCTCCTTGATATACTTCTCTCCTACTTATCTCTTCCTATGCAAAAGCCAGAAGCAGAGATGTAAACTAAGCTCCGTTTCAGGCTTGTTTCTCGACAGAGGATAGTGACAGGCTAACAAAGCAAATGAACACTAAACCTACAATTTAAGAAACAAACAAACAAAACCCCCACTACCTGTTAACCTGCAAAGGAGACTGCACAAGTGCTTTAAGCACAGGCAATGCCGAACTGGACAATCATAGTCACTGCAAGAAGCAGAAAGACCCACTACAAGGATCAGCGCCAAATGCCAAACTGCACAGGGAAAATGCATAATAAATCAGGATGTTTGCAGAGCGATAGACAAACTCTTTCAGATTTTTGTGAGTTATGCATACACTAATCAAAACTGTCTACTTCTAAAATAGGGAAAACAAGAAAGCAAAAAAATATTCACACTAGAAAACATCAGCCAAAGCTTTATGTCTCCACACATTGAATCAGATCAGGAAAACAGCAATATCAAATTAAGATAAATGATGAAACAGCAACACATTATGAGAGGTATTTTAAAATCTTTCTGCAGTGTGTATCGAGATGAACAGCTATTCACTAAAGCGAATCAAGCATGGAAAATAGTGCCTGGTACGAACAGATCTGCCTTTCTCTCCACTGCACCTCATTAGGGGAATTGATAAGCAATCTTGTACAGCTTCAGAACGACATGATAAGTACTGGACAGCAGGGACTTAGAGCTCCCTATCGGTACAGAACACCTTCAAGGACAAAAGGAGAAATTTGTCCCCACCTCTGTGCCTGTGAGAGGACAATATGGGAGGGTTTCACTGTAAACCAGAGTTTCTGAGATCATACGCTTTTAGTAACAACAATGAACACGGGCCATAAAACCCCTCTACTTTCAAATCCTCTACAATCTATTAAAGAATCCAATATTTAAACTTTGCAATTCTTAGTTTTTTAAAAATTACAAAAGTCTATTCTTAGTTTTCAATCCAACCCTGAATAGACTTGTATTAAGTTGCTTTGAGTGACTTGAACTTCTGTGATTTATCTGGATTTGGAAAAAAAAAAGAGTGATGGGTAAAGCCAACAGCTTTGATCTTTATTTTACAAGTAAGGAGCTTAAAAAAAAATCATAATAATATAATCCAAAATGATGGCACCAAATAAAACAGAAATCTTATCTAGTCTACTGCTTCATCATATCAGCCATCACCACGTATATAAAAATATAACTTTGCATCAAAAATCAAAGAAAAAACCAAAAACTACGGCCACTTCATTTAAAAGGACTTATTCAATAGCCCTTCCTCTAATAATAACACTCATTATTATAAATGCTCTTATGACCCTTTCTCTTTGTCATCTGTGGTAATTGAAGAATAAAATCTCACATAAAATATAATTTACTATGTAAACCATAGTAAACTTCTGCTTGCTCCCTTCTTGTTATTTTTGCTCCCGTATGCTTCAGTTGCATGCTTTGCCTAGAAGTCCATCTTTATTTCGATTTATTTGGTGTAATACCAATAACGGTCGTGCTACATGACAAACTATGTTGCCAGGATGCTGAAGTTGATCTTTTTTGATACAGAAGGGGACTGCAGGATATGAGGAAAAAGTGAGAGAGCATTGAAGAGAGCAAATGGCATAGTTGTCATTCTTTTAATAATAATCTGTAGTACATTATTCCCAATATGCTTATTTGTCTTTTCGTAAAATTTACTGAATTATAACAAAAAAAATCTAGGAAGCAAGGCTAGTCTTCAAGTTTATTCAGAAACAGAAGATGCCACAAATTGACTGTAAGCTTGAGAATGGCTGAAGGTACCTTTATAATGTACTTTTGGACACTAAAGGCGTACTGTCCACTAAATGAAGAGGTGAAAAATTAATCACAAAAAATCTTGTTTTCTACAAAAAGTCATCGACAAGCAGTGGAAGAGTCCACAGGTCCACTTCTCCTCAGATAACCTTTTCGCCTTTCCTGGAGTATTTGCAAAGCCAGGCAAGACCATAATTTAATTTAATTCAATGAAATGAAAGAAAGGTCATATTTGCATGAGAAAATAGTTAGGCGAGATGAGCCATCAGAAGAAATAAACTGCTATGTCTGCACCCAAAACCTACAGGTAGGACAGTAAATAGGAGTTTTCTCTTTCCAAAAAACTACCACAAACAGAAGTTAAAGACACTTCAGATACAATTACATTTTAAAAGTATACTCCTACAGAGTAACTGTGTCAGATCCTGTCTGTCAAAATTCACATTAGAGACAAGATTATGTTTTTCTACACACATCATTGCCATTTCTAAACAAGGTTTATTTTATTTTTCCATTTTCCTTTTGGAAAACCTTGGAACATGGATGCAAAACAGAATTAGTAAAAGAGCAGTCTGTTTGCCAACCTCTTTAACTGAACTACATTAGTCAAAAGTAAATGATTTCACATTCTGCACATTTAACAATTCCCTCCATGACTGTATTAACATTAGTACTTATGCAGTGATCCAGTGGAGAAATTATATTTTACCCTGGACACATTCATGTCCCAAACCATACAGGAAAATTAGGCTGCAAGTGATCAAGTCCTGCCAATTATTTATTTAATTTACTTGTTAACAATGAGAAAGTCCCCTCATTCTAATGAGAAAAATTCTGAAACAGAAATATACCCCTCCCCATTCAAAGGAAGAATGAAAAAAAAAGTAAACTCCATAGAGTTTGAGAGATATTATAGTTATTTCTGTGATCCTCTTATCTCATAGCCTGCAGATGGATGGACCATTTAATGAAAAACAACACTCCCCCTCATATTAAAGCCAGAAAGGATGACCAGCTTCTTAACAAGAAGAGAACAGCTAAAAGACCTCAGAAGTGCTCGGATCATCTCATGTGCTGTTTCCAGCTGCAGCCTTAGAAAATGCCTCAATTTAATCAAAATAGGCTCTCTGTTTCTTCAATGTATTTCTTCATTAATCAATTTGTTGACATTTAGTTACTAGTTAACATTCATAACATCATGACTGTATTAACAGAATTCATAGCTGGGGTACCGAAAGATACCGTGCTAGACATCATCCTGTAATTCTTCTCAGGAATACAAGTGTGGAATGTTAGCACAGGATCACAAAGACGCCGTGTTGGTCACTTCCCCTCTCCTGCGTTCCCAGAAGCTTCTAATTCTGCATGACGAAAACTAGAGAAGGCCACCTGTCTCTTGTCATCTGGGTATTTTTCAGACTGCCAAGCTCTGACCAGATTCCACTATTAGGAGGGGACTTTTGCAAAGCAACATAGAGAATTTGATTTGTTTTACAGAGTGCAACACACAAGTCTTAGATTCTGTGAAGGTATTTCTGATGTTGTTATTGGCAGCTTCTTAGGTTTTAACTACATCTCTTCTCATTGTTTTTCAACCTGGCACCAAGTCTTTCCATGAAGTGAAATGTTCATTTGCTTAAATTAATTTGCAATGAGTAGTGCTCTCATAATTCCCTGTAACTAATCCTTCTGGTTCTGCACCTTCTGATCTGCCCACTGCTTCTGTACTTTTAACCTATCTTCTACCCCAGCACCAACCATGGCTTCGCACATCTTCTCTGTGGACTCTCCTGTTGATTCAGCTCATTTTATGCTACACAATGTTTCAGTTTTCTGCTTTTGTCTATTACACTCTTACTCAGAGTCAAACCTGTCTTAAGTTCAGTATTTCTTCCCTCCACACACCATACACTATCTATTTCCACACACACTTCAATGCCACCAAGAATCACATGTTCATTTGGGATGATGCATGGAAATTCCTGTTTCTGTTGGACTCTTGCAAGTATTTTCATCTCTGTCCCAGGGGTGAAATGAAAATAGTTAAGACCTGAGAAGTTTCACTGCTTTTATTTGATTGTTTTCTTCACATTTGGAGTTTTGAACGTAATATGCATTTTAAATTATGCATCGCACAAAAATACTTTCTCCTGTAATTGATAGAGACTCCAAAATAGCATTTCCCTATCTTCTGAGTCTCTTGCATTCCCTTAATCTACAACTTGCTGAGCTGCATCTGTTAGCAATGTTTGAAATACTGAGATGCTCTTCAAAATTACTGACACATACAAGAACACCACGCATTATTTCAGTTATAACAACTTAATGCATTTTACTAGCCCAACACAGGTATTTGCTTGCCGAGTCTCTGTGATTCTTTTACTTTTTGAATCATTTTTGCTAAGGAGTACACTTATGTGGTACTTGTATGATTTACATAATGAGAGGCAGAATGAGACCTTAACTGTCAGGGTAACTAAGCTCAAATTAGACTGTCTAGCACCGTGGTCACTACTTGTTCCTCTTGGAATCCCAAACATCAGAAATGCCATAGAGGACGTGAATTTGCACTTTCTGGAGATGTGATGTAGCTTGTCACATAATGCACTAAGAAATCCAACTACTTCCAGCTACATTATATTTAAGATACGATAATAATAATGTGATAGACTAATGATACTAGGAGTGAGTGGTATTAGCATTATAAAGAAGATCTACACTGTATTATATTTAGTTCCAAGAAAATGACGCAACTTTTAAGGAGAGGAAGAGTGTCACATTACTGCAAACTAAATATATCCACAGGAACAGAAGAAAGAAATTAGTCTCGCTGTGAAAACACACTATGTAGTTGCAGTGTTCAGAGCATGACACTCACAATGAAGAATTTCAAAGGCCCATTCTGCATTATTTTCTGTTACTGCTCAAGATTATTCAAAAGAGAAAGGTCACACTGATGACAATTCTGTTCACATCATAAGGAGAAGATAAATGTATGACTAGCACTAGGCCACTGGGTCACTATGACTCAGAAAAGAAGAATAAAATAGAGCCTTCTCACAAGTACATCAAGAAATTAAATAGTGGGAGAAGTGCAAGTGAAAGTCATCAAAATATTTGAAATTCTATAAGCTGGGAAACCACTGCTTGGGACATTTAAATACAGATCTAAGTTTCTTCATAGTTTGTCACCACAATTTGATTTTCTTACCGCATATCTGGATTCACGATAGCCAATGGTTTCTGCGTCATGGAGTCAGAAGACATTAAAATATAAAGATTACACATTAAGTCAGTTAAAATATTCCTACGCACTAAAGGAACAATGGTCAAATGTGGAATTTCAGATTACCTGGCAGTACTGAATCATACTTAATACAGACAGCCACAGCCATGAACTGAGCAGTGCATTGCAAACTAATTCTTATAAAACCTCTAAGCTTCCTAACTAGAAGTTTCTACATTCCTGCACATAGTGAGCAGCTGTAACTGGACTTAACAAAACAAACGAGCAAAACAAAACCACACATAGCACTTATCAGATGTGAACAAAGCTTCTTAAAACATTATGTATTCTTAGATATGTAGATAAATGTTTTTCCAGTTCAGAGATTAAAAAATTGTATTTTGGAACATCTCTAAGTATGTCAGGAATTATTTTTTCCAGCCATGGCTGTTATACCAAGGACGCTAGCATTAATAGCTGATCTACACCTTGTATGGCTATGAAATTCAGCCTGGTGGAAACCTGCTTGGCATGCGGAAGCACAAGCAAATGCATAAAATCTAAAGAATTTGGTATCTCCTCCACTTAATGGGTAGGACTCAGTCCTTGAAGAAAGGGAGAAAAAAAATCAGCTCTTCTTCTAAAGACATCTCTAAGTCCTTATGTCTCTTCTCTTCTGTGTGCAGTACAAACCAGCATCTGAAGCATTAAGGTGTTAATCTGAGACACAAGTGTAACCACGCCAAGCAGTTAAACATATGCTTGAGGTTAAGTATCCTAAGGGCTCTAGAAGAAGTCAGAACTGACAATTCCAGAGCTGTGACAGCTCATTCCACTATATGTAGTTACACATGTAAGCTCAAAAAATTCTTACCATTACATACAAGTTGCTTCAACTGTTTTCTAGTCCTAAGTATCACTCTGCTTTAAAGTTCAAATTCTTGTTTTCTTGGAGTATTGTAATGAGGTCTCCACTGTCAGGCTAATCATCATAGTTTATCCATTAAGCATTCCCAGCCTCTGCCTGTCTCTGCTTTCTGATTACTGTCTGGTCAGTTAATTTCTACAGCTTTTCAACTGGCACTAATCAGGAATTAAAAGCTGCCATCAGCTTTGCTAGATACAGATTCCTACCCCTGGTTAGAAAGGATTTTCAAAATAGGCAATTCTTGGCCTCTTCTGATTATCCGCAGACAAGCTCATAATCCAGTCGCTACCATTTAGGAAGTCAAATAGCAAAATAAACAATGTTGATTATAATCTACTGTTCTTTTTTTAAAATCAAGAAATAAAGCAAAAAAAAAACAACTTCAGCATGCTAATCCTGAGACATCTGTTCTGCGGGTTGTTTTTTTTTTAGTTTTAATTCAATAGAAGAATGGATTTGGGTGAAGATGAAAAGGAAGGGCAGGTATCCAATAAAAATAGCTGGTTTAGATAATACCTTTACAATGGCCAATACATTTTATGTCTTGTAGGGGTCAAACAGACCTATCAACAGCAGAACATAGGTAGCCTTGTCTTTAAATTTTGTATGCAAGTCGGAAACAAACAATCAAAAAAACCCCACTAGTTCAGCTACTGCCTTATTTCAATGTACGATACAAGGATGCGATCTCTTAAGCAGCCCGTATTGCTGCCCATCCCAGTTTTTTGTTTACTTTCAAGGAAAAACAGTCGCTTGTGTTTGGGTGAGTTCTGCACTGTTTGTGCTCAGTCTGGTATCTCACCCTCAAAGCTGCTAATCTGGACACAGCACAGCAACAGCTAACAGCCAAAGCTAGAAAAAAAAAGTTGGAAGCGTAATTGTGTTACATTTCAGTTCGATGTCTGCAGGAGATAACCGCTGCAGAGTAAGGATGTAGAGTTGTGAATCATCGGTACCACAATGGCCTTTAAACTCCTATTCAGATACACAGAGGGAAATAAGGACAGGCCAATGATGAATACGTGCTGAAAGTGGAGCGGAAGATAGAAGAGGAGATGATGTCCTCTTGGATGACACAGTAAAGAAATTATCAGAGAACCAGGAGGAGGATGAGTGGGTGACCTAGTGAGGAAAGTCATGGCACTACCACAAAGCTCCTGGAGCTGTATTTTCAAATCTGTAAAACAGCCACTGTAAGGGCAGATATTCAGTGAAGTAACCCAGCACTGGCAGCATTTCAGTCAAGTTTGTCTTTTATTTTATCAACTCATTTGTATTAAGATTTTAAACTGATAATTCACATGGCAGGATAATTTCTTACTCTCTGAAAATAATCTGCGTTACTGTCTGTTTGTATCCATGTAATGTGAATTTTGTGAATCACACTAGACAGAGCAAACATTAAAACTGGTAGACCCAAATACATTTTTGTATTTGTTAACTTCATTAGACGTGGCAGGTAAAAAAGAAAAAAATTAGTAAGAGCACGTATCTCTAAATTCTTGTCAGTGTTCACAATTTCCCTGCATTTGGTGAGTAGATATCCAACACGAAGGCTGATCAGAGCCTGCCCTAAAATGAGAACGACTGCAGTGTAATTCAGAACATTAATCCAAAACTTCACACCTACAGCACAGCCATGCAACTTGACTGGCTGATGAAAAAGGAAAATGGTTCCAGTAGCCTGAGAGTAAGACTGGCTCATATTAAATAAAATGATAGCCTGAAAAGTTTTACTGACAATCATAAATGCTTCAACAAAGGAGTACAAACTGTTCCCAGAACTACAAGTGGTTTTAAAATGATGATCACTGAAATCTGACAGAAAGGAATAGAAAGCAGTAAAGAAAAAAAAAATGGATAACAAGAAATATTTGAAATCACTGCTCGTACTTCCTTTTGTTCCCATGTGCTCTCAGACCACAAAAGGTGAATGTGATGTTGAACCTAAATGTATTGCTTTCTGTTTGGCCTCTGCTATGCACTCATTATTGCGGGAAGCTTGGCTTCACAGCAGAATACCAATGCTCTGCTACTGTCACCCCTTGCCTCTTAGTGTTCTGTGAGGGCAAGATTCTCCTCTTTTACACCAGTAAAAGCTTCTTGATTTCAGTAGAACTTCTTTTGATTTTCAGTACTATAAACACAAGAATCAAACCATCTTTCTTCCAGGTTTGCATACAAAAAAATCCAATACCGGCTTTCAAGTTTGAAGTTCTTCCGTTGTCAATACAGTACACAAAGCGTATCACTTGGTAAACGGGCAAATATAAGTCTGAATTATTTAGTGTAACAGACTTGGCTGGAGTTCTAGAGAAAGTGCCTCAAGTACAATACAGTGCATCCCTATTTTATACACCATTGAACAGAACATCTACAAATTGCCCTGGAACTCGGATACTGCCATAGGGCTCACCGACATTATTCCTGGGCTGTGGTTACTTCTAATGCTCTGCTAATCGTTCTGTGCTCTAACATGCTCTGGAGGAAAATCTGTATGTTCCCACAAAGTCAGAGAAGTTCCCCTAATGAAATTAAGTGAAAGGAATATAATGTATTTTTGTCAATGTGAGTCCCTTAAGCTAAACTTTGGAGGGTGAAGCACATGTATTATTCAATAGAAAAGCTTTAATTAGTGTCTCTTTAAAATTACTCGGAGAAAGGACTAAAAGAATCAAAATAGTCCATCAAGACTGTTGAAAGTGTGGCTAAGTAAATCTGCAGTAAGCTAGCATCACTGTGCTCAGGCTCTTGAAATCTACCTGAAAGCTAAGTAAAGACAAGTGACAGTAAATCAAGTTCATTTCACAGAATATTCCAGTTCTTTCCCGTGGTGTACATGACAGTAATTTTAATCAAGATCTGGCATTCATTTTTTCCTAGACTATTTCAATAATATTACCTGATTTTAAGAATCCTCAATGTGGAATATAAAGTGAATTTCAAACAGCAGTAACTCAAAGCCTGGAGAGGGAAAATGATTAGTTTATTTTAAATAGGTCTGCGCATAAAAAAAATGCAAATATCTCCCATTTGCAGATATTGATTTCTAACCAGCCTGATGTGTGACTATAATTACTTTAACAGACCATTGTCTACAGCTTGTAAACTTGAATCAGCGTACATCCCTCTTTTACTAGAAGATCTAAAAGTATATTGATTTAAATGTCGGCTCTTAAATTGAGATAATCTTTTTGAGATTTCAAACTTAATTTGTTGATTGCCTCTAAGTGACATGGGTTCAACGCTGTCATCAGACGAGTCAAACTGTCCTTGACAGTTCTGACACTTTAAATAGTTGGTTTTGCACTGACTGATTCACCAGCAATGGACTCATTATCCGTAGTGCTGTGTGGAACTTGGGTGACTTGTTTCTGACCTGGGTAGTTTTCATCTGCTTCCGAGCAGCGGATTGCAGCGCACCCCTACCGAGTTTCAAAGTCATTTTCGTTTTTGTATTTCCTAATTGTATGCTTTTTATTTCCTATCAGTCTCCTTGTGGGGCTCCTTTGTGCCGCAGCCAGCAGGTGACACACTGTACACGATTCCCTAGAGAGAGGCATTGTCACTCCTAACTACTTATCCCGTGGCTGCCTAGTGCTAAGCTTCACTCCCAACTGCTACTTAATGTCCTCCATCTCATGCTCCACAGAGAAAACCAATTATCATACAAACAAAGTAAAATAAAAGTGGTAAGTGTCTGATTTAGGTTTATAGGCGCGACCATGCACTCCAAGGCAAGAGGCATCGCTAAGGCTGGGGTGTGGAGCGCTGCACCGAACGACGTGTTCCATTCTTCCTTCTACCCGCTTAACTCTTTGCAACAGCCGTTAAGTGCTGAGCTCATTTACTTGGTCCTAGTTAATTAACGCATCAGCAATATTGGTCTTCATAATCTGTACTATCACTGTCGTTCTCCAAACCACGATTCTGTACTTTTTCAATTATCTGAGCTCTGCAGGTGACACACAGAGCAAAACTCTGATTTATTCAATGTCTGTGTGCGTGATGGCCCCATTTGACCTTTTACTTTTTTGCAATGTTGCTAGCTTTTTAATCTTTAATCCACTATATATCCTGTGAATTCTCAGAAGACTTCATCCCATGTTACACTAACAACAAAAGCTTCTCCTCGTACAAGTTTTCATTTCCTTTCTAACAATATATTTTACACTTTTTGGAGCATGACTGAAGTAGACAAGAAAGTGCCTTCAGGAAAACTCCAAGAGAACATACCTCTTATTAGCGTTTTGCTCTTTTAGGAGACCCCAAATCTCATTGGTCTTTCTTAAATACAAAGTAAAATAGCAATAGTGCAACTGTGCAGTTTATCATTCCTAAAGCTTTTTCAAAATACGTGTCTAATCACAACGAGTCCTGTTCAGCACTCTTTACTCAAGACTTCCATCAAAGTCACGCCTCCGTGGGAACTAGCCGGAGGAAGGAATGCAGGGTAAGTCAAGGTGATTATTGCAATCTGTTACTGGGGAAATACAAGGAAACCTAGTATTTTTTTGTCTTCACATTTAAAGAAAGTTTTCAATGTAGATTGTGCTGAGGTACTATGTTCTTAGGAAAATTCTTCTGACAAGTTAGGAACAAAAGATTAAAAAAAGAGTCTGAGCAAGATTTTTAACTCAAGCACAGCAGCATAGTTGTACCGAGAGAGAAATTTTTCAGTTAAAGTGAATTTATCATGTTGTCTACTCTTCAAAGACTGGTAGAAATAAATATCATTATGCCAAACTCCAAGTTTATAACTCAGTTCTGTTACAGTCAATGCTTACAGATAAGAAAATGTATTTATTATAAGCAACATAATATGCTCCATACTTGACTGGAAATGTGCTTTATTTCTACAGACAGAAGCTTCACTCTGTAGTTCAACTTCTCTATTACTGCTGTGGACAGTCATGTCATTTCCACGTTTTTTATGTCTAATTTGAATTAGGTCATGGCAATGTGTGTTTGCCACGTTCCAAATACAAAACCACACTGCATATAAGCTTCATTTCTGGCCATGAAGGCAACCAGCAAGGGAGATTCTGATTCCTGCTTTTTGGAACAAGCAGTGCCAAACAAGTATTTTGAATCTTCTTCATGCAGTGAATTGAGCTCCATTCATTGTCTAGGCAGCAGCATTAGCCAGTGGTAACAGGAAAGAGAGGGAAAATTTAAAATAGAACATACAGTGTCAGTATCTTTGAGCACATTGATTTATGGTGCCAAAACTTTTTCCTCCTTTCCTTTCTTTCTTGACTGCTGCATAACACATGCATCACACTTACATGCTTAATTAAGGATACGTCAACAAGCATTAAGGGAAAACGTTCACAAAATTCAGACGGCTAAATAAAATGCTAAGTAAAACTGTATGTAGACTAGTTTCAAAGTCAGAAAACATATGGTTAATTCGTTTGCCAATCAAGTTTTGGTTAAATGACCCAGTTTGACAGAAAAAAACTATCAGTTGCTTTCTAGTTTTAGTAAGATCATTAAAACTCCATTAGGTTATTTTTAACCTTGGTACAGAATACAATCCATTTACTATTTTCCTGCCATCAGGGGCTAAATTCCCAAGTATATTTTCTAGACTACAGATACCACGAGCAAGTATGTTACTCATTTCTGAATGTAGCTAAGTCACACTGCTATATCGGTGACGTTTTGTTGACACCAAGCCAAGTTATGTCTATGTTTATGTAAGTTATACAGACATCAGCATTTTGAAACTTGTCAGATTATTTCTGTGAAAGTAAATATATTAAACAGAAGATACTTCTGCATATAAATGACAACATTAGATAATGTTAGCTAGCATGCTTCATCTTTCAGATGTCGTGTGAAAATTAACAAAGCCTCAAAACTTCATAGGAATTTGGGAGAGGACCATTGGCTCAGTCACAGTCGTGCACTTTGCATCATGTATCCCTAGGGAACATCCTCACAACTGATGTAAGCAGATATTGAGTATGGATCCTCTTTTGAAGAACATATGGTGGTAAAGAATTCATCAGGTTTCCTAACCCAGCAACCCTTCTGCAAGGACCATGAAGCCTCAGCTCCACTGTCCGCTACGGGACAGAGATCAGCCCCCTGGAACAACTCCCGTGCATGTCTGCCTAATCTGAGTGTGACTCATGGAAGGGGGAGAGGGGAATTTGCTCATTTGTGTACGGCTGAACTGTTCTTTTCTTTGCAGCTGAAATGAAAACCGATCTCGAGATTTCTCACTTGAGTGGTTGAGACATATTTTCCTGGGCTGGCAGAATACGAGGCCAGCTTAAGAGATGTTCCCGCTTTTGTAATCACCGTGTACAGTCACTACACTGCTACTCACGTTGAATTAAAATAACTGTTCAGCTGTGTTAATTTATGCTGGTGGATCGTTTCAGTCCATCATTCCAATCATGCGTTCCCCATGTTCTGCTGAATGCAGAGAAGGAAACTTGCTGTAACCGTTGTACAACATCAGACATAGATTTGATTTTTTGCAATGGCTGTCTTTGCAGCAAGGGCCCCTTCTGAATACGATGAAGAAATGGTTGTGCATTTACTTATTTTTTTTTCCCTACCTTAAGCGTATTTTAAGATATGGACTAATGACAAAAATTCTTACCTATAAGAGTAGAGAATATATAATCTAGGACCCTCAAGCATCTTACCATATGCCAGAATGGCATGAGATCATGAGAGGCAGTGGAGCAGAGTACATCTTTGGGTGAAACTCAGTGTTTTCTAGGCCAGACTGCATTTCTGGAGTTCATGACTTATGGGTCACAAGCAGCTTTCTGTCATGCTGTTACAATCACAGAGTGTGCTCTCAGTAATTAGTATTTCTCACAACATGCGATCCTAAAAGATCTCTCTGATATTCCTGATTTTGTGTGACTATTTGCACCTGATGCGCAAAGGCCTTTTCTCCTAATTTTAAATAAGGTTTCAACTCCATCTATGGCTTCAGTTTTCTCAGATTATAAAATCTCAAGCTGAATTGCATAGATGCTCTTCCTGCTAGCGTAACAGGAGTGGATGAATTTCATGAAATAAATACAAAGATGAAGATAGATCTATCTAGGTGCCATAGTGTACGTCTTATAAATATGTGGATGGTATCTATTCATCATATTTATTTTATAAGCAGGTAGAGAAAACCAGAACTTAGAGAACATAACTCATCTGAGATTGAACCTTTTAGGTTTATCCTAATTATGAAAATTTGTCAGATACTATCTGACAATACACGCAACTAACACTGGAAATGCAGGTGATGGATTTCTCTGAATGAAGACTCGAACTTTTATCTGGCATCTTTCAGAGTCAAACGGCCAAATTTTGCATTAGTGCTTCATGTGCATTTCTATTATAAGTAGGAATATGAAATATTGCGGAAATCGGATGGTGAACAGATTCTGATTCTGTTCTTTTTCATTGCTCTTTCATTCTAAATAATGGTAGACTTCATTAAATATCGAGTCTAAACATTTTTGGGGAAAAGGTAAATTGTTCAGCAGGATTTGAGTGTGATTTATGATTATCACATCTCAATATTCCATTCCCTTTTTTGGAATGGACTTTATCATGTCAGAATATTTTTTTTCCCCATTCTGTTCACCAAAGCAGGCCCAGGTGCCCCTGCCTAGTGCAAAAGGCAGCTATATAATCAAATACCTTTCACAGTTCCTTGGTCTCTTTCTTAATTTAGAAATAGCTATCATATTAAAAAATCTTACAGTTCAGCTATATTTTACATACTAAATAACTTGCTACATTTGTATTTTTTGTGCCATTGTCTACAGTTTAATGACCAAAAATGGTCTTTAATGTCCAGAAGGTGTCAAATCAGCATTTGTTTTCTTTTTAATTACTTTCATTACAGTAGAAGGAAGGCAGAACTCTGGCATATAAGCACCTAAATTTGCTTGGAGTGTTTTAGAAGAGTATCACAAATATCTGCAGAAACTGCTTTTGCAGTTTACTGAACTTAGGCTACTCAATTGCCTACATGATCTATAAAATACTGAATTGCATTTATTTCTTACAGCTATTTTGGCTGATGGAAAACGAAAACTATACCACATAAAAATCCCTATATGAATGAGAGTTAACAGAATTAGAAGAGCTAAGAAGCTTCGTGCAAGATAGCCAAAAGTTGGTACATTTGATCCTGTTAGGAGGGTGACAAAAATGCATATAACTGAACTCATTAACGTTCTAATCTTTTAAAGTTTAAAAATGTCAGAAAATATCTGTTTGACTGGAATCTTATACTGACCAATGAAGTCAAGCAAAGCATTTAGCAAAAGCCTCTTCCTGATGATAAACTGGAGTAATCAGGAAATGAAGGTACATTTTTAATTTCATTGCTAAAAAAAGTTATTGCTGCTGAGCAGTTGATTTGCACAAGAAATTCCAAGGGGAAAAAAAAACCCAAACCACCAACAACTGAACAAAATGATGTAACAGCAACAAAGTTACACAGATGAGATGACAGCGCGCTTCCACGTTATGGTGAGACAAAAGAGGCTTGGTCAGCAATGTGCCTCTGTGTACGGCTGACTTCACCTCGCTGCCATTGTGGTGAAACTAATATGCCCTTTTACTGTGGTTTTACCTCAGGACAGCTTCTGTATATAAATTAATTCAAGCAAGAAACACTTAGCAACAAAGAGAAGGTCTTTGATTTGGCTTCTAGAGGGTTGTGTCAAAGCGCTTGTACTCAGAAACAGGTTCATTTTCTCTGGCTTATCCTTTATCAGGATTAATTTTTATGGCGTTTAAGGATAGCACATTTTTTAACGGGCTCTTTCTAGACTAAGTCTACTCATTATTCAAACAAAACTTTAAAGAATGCAGACCTGCACGATTCTATGAGTTCTTTCTTTGTAGGCATTTAGATGTAGAAAGCTGTAATATGGAAATGAGGGATTGCAGGTCTATCAGAAGCAGAATGTAAGTGAAGCAGCTTTCGCTGTAACAGACACCTTCAAACTTTCTAAACTTTGTCTGTTTAGTGGAACTTCAGCAAGTGTGTAACAACAACAGGTAAGAAGGTAAGGTGTTAAGTAAGGTTGTTCAGATGATACGTAAACTCCTAGTCCAAAACTCCTAAGACAGATTTCAGTGCAGTTTTTCATCCTTTTTTTCGCTGTGTGACCTGCCCTAGATTCTGTGGTCCTGCTCCGGCAGGGGGGGTGGACTTGATGATCTCCAGAGATCCCTTCCAAGCCCTAACATTCTCTGAGTCTATGATTCCATTTTCTTCCAGACGGGGCTAAAGCTGACCATAATGAATTATTAGTACAGCTGTATAAACAAAAAGTACAATCAGTCGTATTTCCAAAGCTTGTAACATTTACTTCTCAGGAGATAAACTCTTATTTTGAGTATCTTTATCATAAAACATCTTGCCTATTCTCCAGTGATCACTACTTCTTCCAAGTCAAACCAAAACAGAGCTCCTCAGTGAAATCCACCACTCACACTATATAGTCAGCTGAGAAGATTCTCTCCAGGCACAGTGAATCAGACCTTGTCTAATCCAGGAAGATCCTTTCCAGGTTTTGCTCTTGGTTTCCCTCTAATTAAGAGGTCCCATCTGCTGGGAAAATTCTACTACTTAATACCAACACAGAGAATTAATGGTCCTCTTTTTAACACATTCCATCACATACTGCTGGGCTGGGCATAAGAAAGAAATCCCAGTAAAGAGATATAATTCGCAGTGGATTAACGAAGAGGAATCTTGATTTTAATGGCTCTAAGCATACACCTTCCTTGCTCTTGAACGTTCAGATTACTCTATTTAAACTTTGTTTTTTTCTGCAGGTAGCTGTACACAACCGGTGACATAAACATACTTGTACACACACCTCTCCAACTGCCAAATTACCAAAGTGACTTCTGCTTCAAATCTGACAATGAAACTAGAGTTTAATTTAATGTAATGCTAAGATTAGCTTAATGCAATGCTTCTTTATACAGACACACACAGAATTATCTGATTTGATGTAATGTCATAAATGGTATAATCCTCAGTGTACTTCATACCAGTTTGGCATGTGGCTCAGAAGATGGATCTCTCAACTGCAGAGAACAGTGAAAAATGAGGTACTTTAAAATAGATCAATAATATATTAGGTAGAAGAGTGACAGTAATGAAGTCGTCTGTAACTCCAGCCATTCCAATGACACTTGCATTCACGGTTAATCTCCGTGTTTCAAACCGGATACCTTCTTAATGATAACCTGAAATGAAAACCAGATAAATGGAGTTCTGTACAGCCTTCTGCGCTGACTTTACCTGCTTCCCCAGAATTCATTGATTACACTTCTGTACTGAAAGCAGAGTAAACCTGCCTAGTTTTGAAAAGCCCATCTTAACCATGTAGAGAAGTAAGAATTTCTGAAGAACAAGAATGACCTCATACTCTACCGGTGATGCTCAGCAGCTTCAACTTCTGAACAAATGCAGTCTCCTCTGAATTCACTGTAAAATATGAGTACTCATTCACTATGATAACCAAGTTCCAGTGCTTTGAGTCACTCTATTAGCTACTTTTAGTGGGCTAAAAGCAAAGAATGACCCTTGAAAGGGAACTTCAAAAATTTACTAAAATACTTCCATTAATGCATCTGTGCTTTTTGTTTGTTGTTCAGTACTTGAGATCATGCAAAGATGCTCGTTTTCATATAAAATTCCAAAGCAGTAATTTCCTATAAAGCAAAAGCAACCTTTTGAAACTGAGCAAAGAAAACAAGTCAAACCACAGTGAAGGGTAGATGATTCTAAAATTTTAACCCATGAAATTTTGTAATTAAAATTAATACAACAAGATAGGATGTAAGAAACCAGTAGCAGAGACTACCATAGTGATTTCAAGGCACGTGAAGAAAAATACACACAAAAATAATGTAGAGAAGGGCACTGAAGGAAAAAGAGATACCCAATAATGAAAGAAAACTGGATATAAAGAAAATGAACCTCCATTAATATGATTTTCCAAAAGATCTTTTTTCTTTTGTATTAAATTTCATCTCATGCATCAAAGTGAGTGAAAACTGAACTGATTGGTTTGTTGCTAAAGAGCTGTAGATTGTTTCTGAATGAAGAAAATTGTATGGGACTGCATTGCATTTTCAAAGATTAGGAAGACATCTTATGCTCTGACATTGTTCTCATTTCATGGGGCTTTTTCTCTCGAGATTTCATCTCCTTGTGGTTTTCCTACAATGCAAAACTATGAACAAATAGAATGCTATAATATGATGTGTAGTATCACAAAGATGTCTTTACGAAATATATTCTACTTCATTAATCTACTTTTTCCTTTTACTGATACAGTAAAAGCATGTTATTTCCCCAAACTAGAAGCAAGCAAATGAGATGAAGCATAGAAGAACAACTGTACCTTTGATTTGCCTATAAATTAAACTGAAGATGTGTCCTTGGAGAAATAAAAGTTAGCCAAATAAACAGCAATAATAGTTCTTTTTAAGGTATACCAAAATGAAGTTAATCAGAAGTATTTTTTTTTAAAAAATTATCCTAACAGAATCATACAAAGGTTTGAGTTAGAAGAGACCATAAAGACCATCTAGTTCCAACCCCACTGCCAGGGGCAGGGACGCCTCCCACCAGACCAGGCTGCTCAAAGCCCCGTCCAGCCTGGCCTTGAGCTCTGCCAGGGAGAAGGCTGCCAGGGTTTCTCTGGGAAATCTGTTCTAGTGCTTCACCAATTAAGAAACTCAATTAAAATATAGTTTGGAGTTGTTTTTCCTTCTACTCCTTATTTGTCAGATGCGAGTATCAGGACTACTCAGGAAAGTTCCGATTTAAACCTCTCCAGTCTGAAAAAGTAACACAGTGTAAGAGCAGCTTTACGCTACCACTCTAACGCATGTAAACCCTCACAGGACAGGAGCTCCACTTATGTTGAAAATATAGTTCAGTTGTCAAATGCTAATTAGACTTTGAAATCCTTCTGGATATCACAATAAATGTGTTAATTAATATCACATGGGATAGCAGCTTATGAGATTTGGGATGTCTATCTCCAGCAATGGTAAAAGAGCAATAGACTATTTTGATAAAAGGCAGAATTGTATTACAGTGGAGTTTAATTTCAGTTTTTCCACACCATAAGGTTCTTTTCACCCTGTACAGTCCTCCTTCTAAAGGAAAGATAAAGTAAAAACTGCTTAACATGTATCAAAATTCCCAGACTTTACCCAAAACTGAGTAAAGCAATAAGCTTCTTCTGTTTTAAAAGTTTCTGTGACATTTTACGAGTTTCTAGATTTAATTTGGATAAAATCCTCATCCTCTAAGTATCCACTTCCCATCAACCTACTTCCAATTTCTCTTCCTACACTTCTGCATTAAGATGTAGTGGTGCTGCTTAGTCTTCCAAAGGTTTATGGGAAGAGGCAACAGTCAACTGAACACAATATTCTCCATTTAGATGTCATCTTAGAATTATCATAGTGACAATTCAACATTTTCAGTCTACTTTTTCCAAAAGCAGTCCTGGAGCACAATCTGAAACGAACATTAATTCTTTAAAACCACGGCAAAATATCCAGTGGCAAAACACCCAGTGTTTTCTGAAAACAATTTCGCTATTGGATTGCTTCTCCCAAAATGCTTTGCTGCAAGTTATGAAGTAGCATTATAGGAATACAGCTCATGAAGACACTGACTCTAACCTCTCTTACAACACAACATAAAGTTTATCCTGTAATGATGTGTTGCCACAGAGATTTACTAAACTGACCAGTTCTTCACTGACTGAGCTCAATAGTGACTACTGTCAGAATGCAACCTGAATGGCACTTTCTCCAAAGGTTAAATGCTATCAAAGGAAACAAAAACATGCGTGTTGGCACCTGTGAACTTTGCAAACAAGAAAGTGATTACCCTATCCACAGCGCCTGAAGGCAACATTTCTCACTTTCTCCTCCGGCACAGTTTTTGGATTACTGGAATGCACCAGGATCCACTACAAGTTGTCTGCTGGCAATAGAGAGGCATGTACTGATACACCAAATACATGTTCTCCAGATTCCTTGATTTTTTTTTTTCTTTGTAAATATAATGGTAATAAATTACATGCTCAAATAAACCAGTACAATGAATGCATTCGAATCGCCATCAGCTTATGGCAAAGAGTAAAGGAGATGAATCACACTAATGAAGATAAATCACTTCAAAGGTAAGAAATACAATTGTAACATAGCATATAAAATGTTTATTCTACAAAAATAAAGAGGAAATACCAGAGAATTTAACTTCTCTTTGCCAAGTAAAATTGACTAGTATTTCAAATTACTTCCAACAACATACATGGAATAAGCACCCTAATGTTAGAGTCAATGGAGGTGAAAATATCTGAGTATAATACTTCTGCTCACTTTGAAAACTTCTCTCTGCGTTATCTATCACTTAATTACCTCATCTCTTTCTAACCGAGAGTATATATACCTATAGTACTGAAGGTCATAGCTGCAAAATGTTCTCAGCTTCGTGAGCCCGTTTTTAAAATTATTTTTCTGTTAGATTTCAGAAATCATCGTTAGTCAGCTTTAGCTATCTAGAAGTGAAGTGTTCATGCATCTTCCTCCTACAGTACAAAGAGAAAAGAGAGTTGCAGAGACTGACTCATTGTGCCAGGCATTTGAGACAGCTAGAGCAGATGACTCTCATCCTCTGAAGCTCCCAGCTCCTGGAGAGGTGAAGAATTCCAATGGAATAAATTCCAAGCAAAATCTTTCCAGAAAAAAACCCAACCTTTAGAGCCATTCAAAACAGAAACCCTTATCACTTTGAAGAAACCTGCGATTCTGATGTCTGTCTTCAACATCAAGCATGACATAATACAAAGGAAAACATGCTCTGCCTAGTCTCCTTCCCCAAGCTTGTGCTTTCAGCCCACTGACGGTTCAGTATCTAGGCCCGATGCAACATATTTATTGATCCAGCACGTCAGCCAATCTGTTCTAAATCTGCAAAAGAGAATTGTAAAAATAGTAAAAAGAAAAATAAAACTTGCCTCAACACTTTTCAGCATTTCTCCTACTAAAATATCTACAAAATGATCACCCAGATCAGTCGAAGGACCTCAGTATGAGCACTGCCCCAGTGAATATGGTCCATGTACTTTACATAAACACCATCATGTACAACCAGTGCAGTAATGGATTTTCTGCATCAAGACGGACTTTTTGCAAGAGTGTCCAGAGATAGGAAAGGGGGAATGGATTTAAATTGAAGGAGAAATAGTTTTGATTGGATCTTAAGAAGAAATTGTTCAGTATGAGGGTGGCAAGACTCTGGAGCAGATTGCCCAGAGAGGCTGTGGCTGCCCCCTCCCTGGAGATGTTCAAGGCCAGGTTGGATGAGGCCTTGGGCAACCTGGGCTAGTTAAGGGCATCCCTGCCCATGGCAGGGAGGTTGGATTAGATGAGCTCTAAGGTCCCTTCCAACCTAAAACATTCTATGATTCTATGATTTGCTTAGTAAAGAAGGGGAGTTCCATTTCCATTCATCTGGTTTGGGATATCCTCTCCCAGTTTTATTACAATGTCCTACGGATTGATCTTTCCTCCTCACTATCCTCCTATGGTTCCAGCTGGAACAGTACTGCCCTGTAAGGTTTTGCAGTTTGCATTTGTCTCTGAAATTCAACAGTTATGGGTTGATCCAGCTGTAACCACTTAAGCTGGATCAACAAGTCTCTCCCTTTCAAAAACAAAATTGCTATTAAGCTACTCTGACCTTTTTTCTTTTTCTTCCAATCTTCAGCCACAGTATGGCTAAGGCAAAAGCAATTACAAAAAAGAAACTCCATACAAAGCCTGCAACCACACACAAGTCATGGAATGGAAACAGCGTAAGACAGTCTTTCGCAGTCCCTACAGAAGATTATAATACATTCACTTTTGAATTCCCATCATAATATCTTTTTTATCATAGAATCATTATGGTTGTTAGAGACCTTCGAGGTCATCAAGTCCAACCATAATCTAATTCTACCAGGTCCACTTCTAAGCCATGTCCCTGAGCACCATATCTAGACAGCTTTTAAATACATCATGTTCCAGCTCCTTGCTCCCTGTCCTGAACGACACCCTTAGCAAAGTCAGTATCAGACTTGTTGTACTGCTGGATAAAACCAGAAATAAAGAGAAACCAAGTAAACAATTAACAACAAGCTAATAACCCTCTTCTATCTTAAAAAAAAAAGAAGAGAGAATATAAGACTCATGAACTAGTATACGAAATTAATATATGACAACTTTTGGTCCACTGTACCCTATCTGATTTCTTCACTCAGGGAACCTAGTACTTCTGAGGTGTGACTAGTTAGATACTCTCCTTTGGAAATAGTTCAAAAAATAAATAGTTACACTGAAACCAGTCCAAATACTGCGGAACTGCTTTGGAGTAACAGGTTACAAAGATTTATCTGTAAGATTATGACATCCATTAGTAAATGATTTTATTCTATTTATTAATAGAGTATTCTGTATTTGAATATGAAATAACAGAGTCTAATATTTGAATTAATTTTTTGGATCAGATGAGAAGCAACTGAATTCAAGGTTCGCATTTCAGGACACAGAGTACTAAACTAAATACCTCCCTTAAATCCAGACCTACATTCTTGGCTTGCAGTCTTTAAACTTGCCCAATAGAAAATAAAGAATAAATGGTATTTTTCATCAGGATTTTATCTTGAGAAAAAGTCCTTTTTGCAGATATATTTGAAATTCATTATGTTCCTGTAACAGCCTCTGCATCACAAATGTTATCAAACCCTGGCAAAATCTTTTCATCTTAATAATACAAAAGTAGACCTTGTATTCTCAAATCTATTTTGTTCAGATTATCAATAGGAAAGATTTGATTGACATAGGGAAAAGAAAAACAGTTCTGATTAAATCTGAGTTTTTATTTGGGCTGGTTTCACAAGGGAAAAAGGTTATCTATCTGTTACGACACATCAGACTTTCTGGCCGTTATTTCTTATATTGACCATTTGACTATTATTTTAACAACTAAGGCAGCCTTCAAGTAAGTTCTGCATTTGTGGCTTTGTACAAATATCTGCAGTTCATCAAGCAGCCAGATTCTGTCTTTCACTTCATTTCAAAGGGGAAAACGATGAACAAGTTATTCAGCCCTTAAAACCAAAATTGGCATGCGCTTGACACCACCCTAACGAACTACAAGGGATTCCATCGAACCACTAAACTAGCAGTTGCTTTCTACTGTTTTTCATTTTATTTCCACATGATGTTAATTTTAATTACACCTAGCTTTTGGAAGCTAATGATTCATCAGCTCCTATAAAAATTTCCCATACACTTTCAAATATTTTTCTTTTCCTAGCAGGCTTTGTATTTTCCATGATAAAATTTTAGATTCTCCCATCTATCTCAAGAAGAATTATGTTCTTCATGAGTAAGATTATTGTAGTTCATTCTGTGAAATTCCACAGTTACCATATCCTCATGTGAATTTAATAAAGCTTAGCCTTAGCTGCTCTTGAACAGCAGCCAAGCATTTGATTTGTTCTATTTCATTTTATTCATTTATATGCATCTTGCTACCATCTGGAATCATAAAAACAAACAGTTCAAGCAGTTAATGTGTTAAAAAGGGGCAATGAAATAATGAAATATTCTCTTCCAATCCCTCCATACCCCCCCCCCCCCCCCCGGCATTTACTCTGTTTCTTTCATATCCATTTCAGAACTCATGTTGCCATTTCCTAATTCCAAAAAGACTTTCTGTAAGAGGATTGTCAGGACAGATGTTGGAACCCTTACACAACTGAGCACGTGCCATCTCACTCATGTTCAGTGTTTCAAAGCCAAAATACTGTAACTAATAAATCATGCTTAGAGGCTGAAAGAGAATAGATAATTGCACCATTGTATATCTTGTATACAGAAAATATCAAAAGTACATTTTCCCTCCAATTACATTTTCCTTTTTTAATTGCTATTGAATTATTCTGCCATTTGTATCTGCTTTTGATATCCGACCTTCATGAAGAGTGTCTAACACGTCCAATTCACTCATTACTTTGAGAGTGAAGCAATTACAATTATGTCAGCTTATTGTTTTTTACACCAGTAGAAAAAGATGACATCTAAATGAAGACTTGCAGCATATTTATAAAATAAAGATGAATACAAAAGTTGAGGAGCCATCCATGTGAGCAGAAAACACTGTTCTTTCAGGCTTTACCCTGAAAAAGTATATGAATCATTATATTTTAAATGTTTACATCTATAAATAAATTCATTTGTACAATTATGCATATACATATTGGATCCATAAAACATTTAAGAGTCTGATTTCAATCAAGACACATACATACACTTGAGGATCCAGAAATATTAAACATATGCACTCACACAGGAATGTATTAATCTCAGAGAATTCTGAGAGGATGCCAGAGGATTCTGAGCAGACGCCAGAAGATTCTGAGAGGATCCCAGAAATAGGCTGAATAAGAAAAACATTCTTGACAGTATTAACATGGCAGAGAGTCAAATTCTCCCAAATACGCTTGGTTTTCAGCATTAGTTTAAAATTCATTTCTATGAATGCTCACAGATTCTGTATTAGCAATAACAAGGAGTGACACAAAAGAGTGTGATGATGCAAAATACTCCTGTGTGCATTAAACTAGAGTGCAAAAGACCCGAAGACTGGAAAACGTGAATACTTGTTTGGTGAAGCACACTGAGACAGCTGAAGACTGTTCAACATCTGGAAGTGAAGCGGAACACTGACATACAGACCAGTGAGACTGTAAGGAAAGAACACATCTTCTTCACATACAGTGGTTCAGTGTTCTCATCCAAAATTAAGCAGCTTTGAAGATGGTGTCCTCGTTTGAGCTAAACAGAATCAGAAAGAAGGAATGTAGAAAGAGCGAGCACCTCAGCATGGGAGGGCCTCACTGAAGTTGACTGGAAACTTTCACCACATCCCACCCTGACTTTTTCAGGTGGGAAGCCATGGAACAAGCTCCTTGTTCACAATACAGTCATCACTGTAAGCACTAGAATCATTATACGTTTGCTGGATACAATACACACTTTTGCCAAAGAAACAAAGAGATATGACAAAGAAAATGAATGACTGTCATCTGCTTTAATGACTTCTGTTCAAACACACTTTGCTGGATTTTCTCTAAGGCCCCAGCAAAGACTTACCTGGTGCTCAAATACTTCATATTAATCTCTAAAGTATATACATGCTCTTTCAATGGAAATTAAACACAACAAGGGAAATTCCAATTAAGACAAGGAAAAACTTCACCATGGGGGTAGTCAAATAGGAACTAGGGTTTCAGAAAAGTTTTGGGGTTTAGTCATAATGTTATTTTGCTAGATTAAAAAAAAATACCTGCTACAGGCGATTAAAAAATGTATTCAACCACACCACAAAACAGCAAGAAATATCTCAGAATACTCCCCTATAGAGAAAATAAGAATGTGAAGAGTATTAGAAAATGACCTTCTTTTTGTGCGTGTATCTAAGCTTCTAGAGCCCTGTAACATATAAAATAAGAGTCAAAAAGGTAAATATTTAGTGTGAAGAATAACGATCCACATAGAAGCTGATATGTTCAGTGTGTCTAATGGGACATACTCCTGCAAAGCATTAAGATAACTGTATTTCAAAGAGTAGCTCACTGCTATTTTGGAGAGGAAAAAAGGACTTTCTTGTAAGATTTTTGGTAAGCCCATTGTTCCTGCTCAGCTCTAAAAAATATTACAGATCAAGCTGATTCAGCATGGGCTGCAGAACAGCAAATACAGTGCTGATCACTGCTGCTCGTAGCAATACCAGACATACCGTTGTAAGCACAGCAGCTCTTAGCTGCAGCTCTCACCGGGTTCTGAGTTTACCACGAGCTGGGAGAAATATTTCTTCTATAAATTGGTGTGGGTTTTGCTTCTAACTTTGAAATCAATACCAATCAAAATCTCAGCAAGCTGTAGAAGTTACCGCCTCCTTTCTGCCAAGCCTGAGAACATGATTCAATGTTTTCCTTCCCTCTTCAAGTTTTGTTTACAAATATCCTTATTCAAAAGAGAAAAGCACTTCCCTAGCTTCAGTATCACTCACTGGTAGGTTTGGTACAGGGAGTTTCATGTAAGACCCCTCCCGAAAAAACAAGACGCTTTTGAAAACAGAATACAGAAGGCAGAAAATGTTTGTGCTTTCACAGTGTAGAATCCTAAGTATCTACAGCTATATGTTTATGTAATGAGAACAACTGGAGACTTGCAACCAAAAGTACTTGTTTAAAGGGGAGTTTTTTAATATATTTCAAGAAATAAAATGCAACAAAGCTAGCAAATGGTTTATTGCTATATAAAAACTATAATTTTACCTCAAGTAAGTTTAAAAACAGAGAAAAGGTAAATCATATAATAAACATTTTGTACCACCCTTAACAAATTAGTGTTATGCCATTAAAATAGCAAAGAAAACGGTACCATGTGCTTTTCAAGTCTAAGTTGCATTTTTCACTTCCAGTTGAAAATGTGTTAGTTGTCAAAGGGAGGGAAACAAAATTTCTATCAGTAAAAATTGGTGAACACCACAAAGAAGACACCTTACCATCCCCATAAACCTGACACGAATCAGACCTTGTAACCCCGCTACGATCACACAGATACATGTTCACACACATTCAAAGTTAGCAGGCAACATTCTGCTACTTTTATGCATAATAATAAATCCAGACTGATCCACTTAGGAAAGTACATCAGAACGTGTCAGAACGTGACACAAAAGTACATCTGGAGCAGTGGTGTTCCTCACGCATCAGTACTGGGATCGGTGCTATAACATCTCTGTGACACGGACAGTGGGATCAAGGGCACCCTCAGCAAGGTTGCAGATGACACCGAGCGCTGCGGGGCGGCTGGCGCAGTGCAGGGACGGGATGTCGTCCAGAGGGGCCTTCACAGGCTGGAGAGGCAGGCCCAGGCCGACCTCGTGAAGTTCAGCGACGCCAAGTGCAAGGTCCTGCCCCTGGGTCAGGGCACTGTGAACCACAAACACAGGCTGGGTGACAAGTGGACTGAGAGCAGCCGTGCAGAGGGCTCAGGCGTGCTGGGTAATGAGACGCTCAGCATGAGCCGGCAACATGCACTGGCAGCCCAAAAAGCCAACTGTATCCTGGGCTGCATCACAAGTGTGGCCAGCAGGTCAAGGGAAGTGATTCTGCCCCTCTACTCTGCTCCTGTGAGACCCCACCTGGGGTACTGCATCCAGCTCGGGAGCCCCCAGCACAAGAAGGATGTGGACCTCTTGGAGCAAGTCCAGAGGAGGGCCACGAAGATGATGAGAGGGCTGGCGCACCTCTCTTATGAAGGCAGGCTGGCAGAGATGGATTTGGTCAGCCTGGAGAAGAGGAGGCTCTGGGGAGACCTTCTAGCGGCCCACCAGTGCCTGAAGGAAGCAACAGCAAAGCTGGGGAGGGACTGTTTACAAGGGCACGTGGCGGCAGGACACGATGCAATGGTTTTTGACTAGAGCAGGGTAGATTTAGATTACATATCAGGAAGTTCTTTTCTATGAGGGCAGTGAGACACTAGAACAAGTTGCCCAGGGAAGTCGTGGCAGCCCCCTCGCTGGAAGTGTTCAAAGCCAGGCTGGAGGGGGCCTGAAGCAACCTCAGCTAGTGTTTCTCTAAGGTCCCTTCCAACTCAAACCATTCTATGATTCTGTGATCTACAAAGATCTCTGATGTGGCACTACAGATTGTGATAGCTATCTCACTACAATAAAAACTACACAGTAACAAGACAGTCCTTTTCTCTCATCCCTCTCTATCCTAATACCGCCCAGGTCCTGCACATGATCATGACCTTGTCTATGCAGACCCTGGCAACTTTGGTTGACAGAAAAAGCACAAAAGATACACAGCACTGAGTACCTGAGGCACAGGTACTAGGAAAGGTATTTTTGTGGGAGGAAATTTCAGTCTTTCAAATCCTTATTAGTGTCAGTACGTCAATACACCTGCAACTTGTTTGTTATTGATAAAAGGGAACTTTTTGTACTACCTAGACAATAAAAAGGAGGAAATTCTTTGAGGAAAGGTCTTAAGATTCAAATTTCACATCAGACTCTGGTGATGATATCAAGAACAGAGTCAAACAACACCACGGCCCAGAAAGAAACACAGAACATAAAGAGACGGCAGCGGTTCATCCATCTGACAGCCACGGCATCTTCTCATAGCAGAGAAAGGATTAAAACTCTGCTGAGAAAACTGACTGAAATTCAGCTCATAATTCTTAGCTGCAATTCAGTGATGGGAAAATGAACCTCATTTCCTTGATATCACCAGGTTTTATTGAAATAAGTTATTTGAGCTATAATAAACACCTTGCACAGAAATAAAAACCATACTAAATACAAATGAATACAATCTACTTAAAAGATTGCAGTAAGTCAGTAGTGCCCCTGAAAAATTCCTGACAACACACTTAATATCCACCTGTATGAACTTAAATAACTGAATTTGATTTACATGCGTCTATGAAATATGCATAGGCTTAGAATTTGGAGAAAATACAAACACATGGCATTTTTGGTGGTAAGATTTGAGAGAATGAGTCTATAAGATAGGGAAAAAAATACTATTTTGTAATTGTGGGAGACAGTACTGGAATGAGCAAATCCGAAATAGTGAAAGAACCGAAATTCAAAACTGTACTTATATTGTATCCTAGTTACCAGAAGTTATTTTCTAATACACTGAGAACCCAGGACACTCTCAGACGGGAAGACTGAGCTTTCCAAATCTCCAAATAAGATGGTTAGGTGAAAACCTTAGTGCCTGGCTATCTTTCATAGCAAGAAAGGTACTGCCTATAAATCTGCTAACTGAATACATGATAAGCATCTATTGCACCCTCATGCTCTTTCTTTATATACACATGTACACCAAATACGTTCAGAGATATATAGATATAGATTTAGATATAGAATTAGATATATGTAAGAACACTCTCTCTCTCTCTGGCTCTAAATACTGTATAATCACTCACACGTACATGTACACATTGTTAGAAGATCTGCAACTCTTGGAATTCCTGCTTAGATCAGATCTCTTTGAAGAAAATCTAGACAAAAGATGTACTATTATGGAGTACAAGGTTTTGAAAGAAGCATATTTCTTCAGATAGATTACTAGTAAGATTTACGGTACTTCATGTGTGGTAAAGTTGTTTTAGTAATTAGAGCTCCTAATTGTTGTAAAAATTATTAGTATATTTACAGATCTGATGGTGTGTGTGCACTAAGCAAACAGACCAGAGGTGCATTTAAAAACAGTGCTTCTCCAAAAGGTGTACAAATATAATCTTCAAACAAAATTTATTTTAGAAATAGGTAAGTACGACATAAAAGGAACAGTGTTCGGTAATTCATTATGAAAGCAAATATATTAAAAAAATATTTGTTAAAAAGATTTTACAAATAATACTCCAGACCAGAATCTACCAGAAATATGGTAAAATGGGAAATCACTGAAAATACTTAACAAAAAAAACGCCACAGCATTACAGTTTATGTTAAAAAAATAATTCTATTTATATCACAAACCAGCTTTGTTGCTGATAGCACCCTACTGCCCTTCAGCAGTCCTCTCCACTCAGTTAAATTCAGAATGATTTAAATCCTTCAAAGTCCAACACGTTTTCTGATGTGATAGGCAGCTTTCACACAAACTGTGTGCCATGGCTTTCCTCTGGAGTGACTCACTTGGTATCAGGGCATGTCTGAGACCGAGCAGCATCAAGCTTTGGTAGAACACATCCCTATGAAATTTGGGCATTGCCAACACGACACAGGGTGCAGAACGGCAAATCCGAGAGCCCCATCTTTGGCTGCTGGCATTGCAGGGATGGAAGCAGGGATGCAATTAATTTGTTCTGTAAAACTGGCAGCAAACACAGAACTATTGTTTTTGCTGAGCCACAACATAGAACTGCAACTCACCAAAACCACACCCTAGGATTTTATCTGTAGACACAGACCTGTCTGCACTGGAGCGGCAACGTGCACCAGATAAAATGACGAATCTCTCGAGAAGTTTACTGAGCTGACAGTGACTAAGAATAATTAGAGTCTAAAGTACAATGAAGTAACACAGAAAGAGAAAGTATGCCTGATATTCCAAAGGAATTATGAGTTTTCAATTTCAGAAGCAGCATTTGCTCAACTCAGTGATTTTTGCTCTTAATTGACTTCTATGCAATCAAAAAATAGTATTTCTCTTAGTAAGAGTTGGCTTTGACACACGTTCACCTAGCTGTGACTCAAAACACTAATGCTCATTTGAAAAACAAACCAAAACAAAACATAGAATTTTTTATCTGGCCTCCTGTTAGCCTTCTCGTCATTGAAAAGTGTAGAAATTGATATTCGGAACACACACATACTTGGTCAGTACACACTAAGCTTTCATGAGCCTATTCAACCATCAGAAGGAAATGAGCTCTCTTACGCCAGTCTACAAAGGAATTACTTTTTAAAAAGCAATACTTAGATGTAAGAAAACAAAAATCAAACCAGAGAAAACATGAAATTGAGCCATTTAAGAGGTTGCTGGCTTTTCCCTTGGTGCATTTGGATGGTTATTATATTTGGCTGTGAAGCCCCATGAGAGAACTACGAGAGAGAGCTTACCGATTTGGACCAACAGTCCAATTACCTGATGTACCTTTGATTTCAAACATCCAACTTTTTTAAAAGCTTAACATCATCCTAGATTCTTTTTGAATTACTTATTGATAGACTAGAATGATACGACCAGCAAAATACTAGGGAAGAGCAGACCTTCAGCGAGGTTAAAAGGAAAAAAAAGAACTAGGAAACTCATGAAAAATATTTTTCTCTGCAAGTGCATAACTTGCACATTTACATTAGAAAGGTACTTATCAAAGTTCTCCTCACACTCAGTTTAAGGAAGCAGGCACTTCTAGCGGGCGTGCAGTCCTAAAAATCAGAATAACCTGCGTCTCTGTATCTATGCCTTCTCGCTACCAGAGCAAAAATTGAGCGTAGTCATATGTCTACTTGAGATGACACGTTGCATGCTCAAGGCTAGATTAGATTAACCTAGTCCACTTTCTCAACTTAGTATCCCTCGATTTTAAAAAGTAAAAAAATAAAGTTTTTATGTAAAAATATGAAATTATTTGGAAAATAAATCCAAATATTCAAAAAATAAAAGGAAAATCAGAAACTAGAAGTCTGCAAAATCCTATTGTCTTCCCAACAGACAACTCCACTAGGTCAAAGGTTTATTACTCTTAACAAACATCTCTGAATGCTTCCCTTCACCCACCTACAAAGCACCCGAGCAAACACCTGTAGCATCAATAAGCAGGACCAACATTTGGTACAGTAAACAAGACTTCTTGAACAAATGAACTTTCCAAAGCAAACGTCTGAATTGTGGCACTGAGTCAAAAAATATCATTACTGCATGTCTAACCACTGAAAGTGTTGTTTGGGTTTTTTTTAGTTTGAAACATAAATGCTGCAAGAATATGATAAACAGGAATAGCAAAAACTGTCTTACAGATACATATACTTCTTCCCAATAAAAGGATTTCATTATCAGAAACGAAAAATTATCTCTAACAGTCATAGCTGCAATTATGCAATACAATATGCTGAATTACAATACGATCTTCATTATTAATAGAATTTATTTTACAGATCAAATAGTCAAATACACATTTTTAAAAGAGCCAGATAGCAAATGTGGAGGAAACTATAGGCAACAGTCATGGTAAATATTCGGCAGTCCAAGAACTGAGGCAACTTGATTATTAAGTACAAGCCTATAAATATCTTTACATCAAACAGACAGTATGTGTAAGAATCCAAGTTTTAGTCTAATTCATGAATCATTAATAACTTCTTTAAAATAAAGTTATATATACTGCATACATCCCAGTTAAACGCAGTGTCTGTATTTCATTTTATTCTAGCAAACTAATATTACATGTCTCCATATAAGTGTGGAAAACAGGGTTCTTTATACTCCTTTGCTTCCTAAGAGATTTTGCATTGCATATGAAATTCTAATATTATAGATGATGCATATTAAGCATTACTCCCTAAAATGTGAGGCAATATACAAGAACTTGCAACCAACCCACAAACAAAGCTATGATATATAAATTTTATTTTGGGAATGAGCTGTGCTAATTAACAAATTATAATGTAAAAAATCAGGATTAAAAAAAATAGTTAACTCCATAACGAAATAATTTGGGAAAAACAACAACAGTAGGCCACCTTTTGCCCCCAGGTGCTGGCTAACAGTGAAAAAATTACATATGCTATTTCCTATGTTATCACATTGAAAACCAAGCCACTGGATTTGTGACTTTTTTTAAAATTAAAAGTATTTCAAAAGGTTAAATGTATGGCACCCATTATACAGACATTATCTAGACTTCAGCAAGCAAAATGCAAATAAAATTTTATTTTTAAAAGCTAAGTGAATACTTTCCAGTTATTTAAAAGGTGATCACTTATTACAAAATGTTGTGGGTAAGAAAGCAGGAAGTACTCATTTTTCACTACTGCTATCGTGCCTATAGAATGAGAAAGCAGTGATTTGATCAATTATATTTATGATCCATAGCAGCAATATCATCATTAAAAACATGGAATAGATATAAATAACACTTAATTCTTAACATGTATAATGGTGCTATAAGTGACAATTAAGTTGGTTTTGTTTTAAATGCAGGGAGTATAAAGAACTTTACATTCTCTTTTTAGTGTATGAATAAAATTTATTGCTCCCTTTTAATATATTTATAGAAACAAAATCCCTAATAGCTTCAATTAAAATAAATAAGGAAAAAATCTGGGACAAGAAGATGATTACAAGCAAAATAGATTTACCATAATCACCAACTGTGAAGAAGGATGGGTCACATTACTTTTTTCTTAGCAAAACTACATTATAGAACACTATAGCACAATGTACTAAAATTTCTTTGTCTTTTCTTTTTAAAAAATTCTTGCCCTTGATACCTTTCAGTAGGGCAGCTTGAACAGTTCATCGTCACTTCCAAACCCCTCTGGAGATCAGACGATAAATTTCTTCGGCAATCAGAGACAGGACAAAGGGCTTTCTCGTGCTATTTCCTTGTTTTCATGTTTGCTGGCTTAACATCATTGTGTACACGTACGACTTCAGTATATAACATCAGATGCGATGACGTTCAGAGCTGGCAAACAGAGAAACAGCATGAGAAAAGCCCTTTCCTGCATCATTTTCCCCATATATTGTTAAGTTTGTTTCCAAATTTCTACCACGTCAATCACTGTATGGTTTGAGAAGTACTAAACTATCGTGGTTCTAAGTAACCAACCATTTCTGATGTGTGTTTTCAGCTTTCTACACACAAGCAAAGATCTGCACACATCTACATAGATAGAGCAAGAATGCTGAAATGGAAGGAGCCACAGAAATGGCTTCTATGTATGTTATTCTAGGTTTCTTACTTTTTATTTTTTGCTTTATCAGCTTGAAACCCCAAGTGCCGCTGCAAGATTATAGCTTTCAGAAGACTACCATACTCCCTAGAACGTGTTCTACAGGGATTTAGCAGACTTCACTCAAGACCATCATTCCTAAGAGCATAAAATATCTCGATCTGAAGAGTTATTTTGCAACTTTATATTTATCATCAGCAGAGTCAGAGTCCTAAAAATTCATAGAAGTTAAGTCATTCCAATCAATTATTTCACAGGAAAGAAAGCACTATCATTACCACAGTCACCAAGACACTAGGCACTCACTGGTCAGGAAATTGCTATCAACTGCAGATTATTGAGTGCAAAACCCTCTGGGAGAAAATAGGAAAAGAAAGAAGTGTGAAAATTAAACCACAGTTAAATCAGACTTCATTGTTGGCAACAGTTTACAGCTATAGTTCATTTTCTAAAAACAAAGTTGGGTCACAAGGAGAAAAAAAGTAAACTTTTCACTCATCCCACTGAAAAATGAAGCTGAATTGGACTTAATGTTTCAGTAAATTTATGCTGCAACTACCCCAAGGCAAGCTGCTCTTGGAAAGAGTTGCATAACATCCCAATTTGTAAAAAAATCATACAGTTATTAATGACGGAATTTCATCTACCAACTGCAGTGTAAACTCAGTCAACAAATTTTTAACTGGAAAAAACAAAGACCTTGTTTTCTCTGAATTCCTTTTTACTTGTGTCATATTAAAAATCTTTTGTTTTTTTCCCCTCACACAAAACACTTTTTTCATTTCTTTCCGTCTGTGTCCCTTCAAGGTAAGGGGGGCACTTGGCGGATATCTTCCCCCATGCTTCCCCAGTCAAAGATTAAAAGATTAAAAGAACAATTCTGATGAAGTATTTCTTCAAAGTGTTCCACAGAGGAAAAGCATTTTCTTGAGCAGCTTTACTTCAGTAGTACTGCACATTTAAGTACCTGCTCACTAACTGCCGAATCGCAGACTTTCACTTATCCTTCAGTTAGAAAACTTTTTCCCATTTTTTCCCCCTAAAATTTATATACACACGGCATCAGAACTACCATCAAAATTATGAGCCAGAAAATTAAGATAAAACAAGGACAATATTTAGACTCATAGTAATCAATTCTGAAATGTCTTTTAGGAAGGGCTTACACCAACAGCTATTTAGCTGATATTTAGAAGAAAACATTCTTTGAGTGTAATTTGCTCTGTATCTGTCAATGTCAAGTACCAGTGTTACACTCTTTTACATACCAGAAGCATCAGCACTGCCTACTGATAATTACAGTATACTAGATTAAGCTCACTAGTATCTCTGTAATTAAACAAAATAGTAAGTCCTACAGCTAGATTTATGTAACAGGTGAGGTTTTGGAGCTGACAGTTTCAGGAGCAGTGCAATACTCTTCCAATTCACATCCTAAGTGAGCTGTTCTCATAGTAATTGGGAAACTGTAACAACATTTCACCACATTTCAAATCAGAATCGGAAAACCAAATATACCACAATTTTAAGCAGGTCTAAGCAGTCACTAAGAGAATCAGAATTGAGACAGTAGGGCCCCAAAATGCAATGTATTTTAAACAAGTTCTACTTCCCATTCAGATTTCTATAAGGAATGGAATGCCTGTCTCCAATCAGTTTCTAGCAGGGATCACCGTGTCATCCGAAATTTCGAGGCCTATGGATATGTTCAGAGATGACAGAATCCTGGCAACCAAAATCAACAAATGAAGATTTGCATTAGTAAATAGGAGAAAAATCAATCCACATGCCTGTTTGCTCCCTCAGCTTCCCAGAGACGTCTGTGCGAGCAGAGGAGCTAAATTTACAGACCAGAGTCCACTGTGAAGCAAGGAGAACCACTAAAAACACAATCACAGATGCAGAGCACGATTCCATTTCCAGCTCTATCACTGGAAGAGGTGCTGCTTTCATGAACACTCACACTTCTTCAAAACATGGTCAGAAAAAATTTGTTCTTAAGTCGAAGTTTAAAACGACAATACAAGAGGTCACAGGACCCTTCCTGAGTGAGCAGGTGTTTATGTTCAAAGATTTCTACTGTCCCTATAGCATGCATTATACTATTGTCAGCTGAAAAGAATATCTAAACCAGCGATAATTAAGGGATGAGAAGGAGAATGCATGGGAAGTTCTAATGAACCTTTGTGGCAGAAATAGCTTCTTTGAACCAAGCTGCCACGGGTAACATTGTACTCTATAATAATGCATATTTTGAATAGGCAGGCTGATACCTAGACAGGCGTTTGAATATCTGAGCAAAGATTTCAGATTTTGAAATTGTGTTACATAGTACATGAAAACTAGACTGAAAAAAAAAACAAAACCACCTCTCTTTTCATTGTTCCAATGCAAATGCAAAAATAACTAGATGATTTATGTCAGTACGGAATACTTCACAGTCTGCTCTCACTAAGGCAAATTTCAAAAGCAACTGAACTTTTTATAAACCTTGTAGACAAACTTTGAAGGTGCTGTATGTTTTTCTACCAAGGTAATGCCCACAACTCCCAAAATAATGGAAATTCGATGACATTGAAACCCAGAGTCTGATTTTCTGAGCCCACAAACACCCTAGTTTGAGAAGCCTTATTTTTCAATAAGCCCCTTCACAATTTATCTCGTGTAAAACTTCTTTAAAAGAATTTTCTACTACATCCCCAAAGGAAGCATTCTACTCTGAAGGTCTACCATCACTAGTATTTATTAATTCCTACTGTTTAACTTCAAAATCACATGAATAACTCTCTCCCTTGTCCTTTCTTGCACACATGTACAACAGAAGTTTGATCTCTCTTAGGGGACATTACATAGGGACCATGCTCTTCAACTTCCTGTAGTTCACGATTCAATGTGTCCTCAGCTGCTTCAGGAGTCTCTGATTCCTTCTCCATAAAAATTTCAGCTGTTGCACTGCTGTATTTATTCGCCCACAAGACCACTGAAGAGATATTTTGGTGTTTTCATAGAAAAACCTTTCCATCTCCTCTCGCATGTGTTTTGAGTACAACTGTTATAATGACTTTCTGTCATTTTATAGATCACTTAGACAAATTTAGCAGTAAAACAAAGACATAACTCCCTTTCTTTAAAGACCTGAATCAGTACCATTCTGACATGCACAAAATTCAGAGCTTGAAAAGGAAACATACATTTTTAGCTTTAACTCAATATTATTTCAAATATCTGAGTAGGAATTCATGCATGGGCAGAAGCATTAACAGCTGAGATGTGCGACCTTTGGATATCAGCACCCAGTAGAAACTAAAGAGATATCTTCACAGTGAAAGTAATCTTCTCTAGACTCCTTCAGTGAGTTTTTGGATTTCATTACAGTAATACTTAGTGAAAAATTAATGTAAAATTTTTTTCTCACATTAGACATGTTATTTTCATGTCTAAAACTAGCACATCTCCCTTTTCAACTGAATTTTGCCTTCAGTTCTCCAGGCTGTCCTACAGTTCTGCAAATTTAGAGAGAGCACGACACAAATGCATCATTAAGCACAAACAGCCTCTTAGTGTCCGAGGCTGGAGGACGGCAGGACAGCACCAGATCTGGAGCACAGTGGCAGAAGCTTGATTTTGTTGCATTTTCTTATTGGCTGCCTGTGACAAGTTTAAGTTTGTCTGTCCCGAGTCACCTTGTACGGCCCCACAGGACACGGAACTCTACTGAGTACAATATGCAAAAGCAGGTTAGGAATAAGACTGACTTTTAAAAGATCTGTTGGTGTTTAAAAAGTATTTTGCTTGTTTTCACTTATGAAATACAATTCTGTCTTTGTGACCATAGTCAAATACAAAGGATTTAAGCCTAATGGCCTTTCTTGTCCAGTTTATGTACATAAATGCATTCTAAAAATTACTTATATTTTATTTTAAAAAGTAGTAAGAATGTAAATTCATGTGTTTAAACGTAAATGTTTTCAAATTAGTATAAAGAGACCTTGATAATGAGTAGTTACACCTTCTCCAACAGTGCAATTACTTTCATCCAGAAAACTATACCTAACAGAAAGATAGCTGTAGATTTAACAAAATCAGTACAAAATACTTAACGTCACTCTCTTTTTGATATATTCAGTGCATTTTACTAATATAGTGGCAGGCACAGCTATTTGAAGATAAGCTAATATCAGCTAACGAGTAGTAAAAGAATCCAACCAACAGTTCTGTTCTGCTCTTCCAGACAGGAAGCTCCCATCATTGATCCTGCAGGTAAATATAAAAGAAATCCCCAGCTAACTTCCGCAGAAGAGTTGCTGTCCATTCCACTTTAAAAGCCCCTTCTGATGGAAGAATTATGTTAGTAAAAACCAAGAGAGCCAGGAGCTTGCTTGCTTTCTTTGTTAGCAGCATTACTGCGTGTCAGAGCGTATTTGAGCAGACAATGGAAGAACCTTTACGGCTCAAAGGAGCTATAGCAGAACTCAAAGAAAATTCACTTGAAAACAGAAGCACCCTCCTCCAAGTTACAGAAGTTCAAACAGATGAACAAATTAGCAAGAAGCTTTTCTAACTTGTGATTTAAATGAACATATTAAAACACCTCTAACAGAAAATACTCAGATCTCTAAAAGCTATACATTTTTCAGTGCTGTTGCGTCTTGGAAATCAGAAAAAAAAAATTCTTCATTTTTTCTGTTAATGGACCTCAGAAAACGCTGAAAGCTTTATAAAGCATAGTGATGCAGACTGCCATATAGATCTGCATCCGTAAGGGGAATAAAACGGAACAAAATAAACAAGACATCCTGCGATTTTCAAAAGTATGATGATTATTTTGAATGAGTAGCTTTTTTAATGCACATTTTAAAATCACTACATTGGTAATAAAAAAAGCCCACAGGAAAAAAAATTCAAAACCTCATGTGGAGGTTAACAATGTCTGTTAGTCATGTTCAGGATTTGTTCCCAAGTAATAGCATTAAAATATATTATTAATTATATTATAAAATCTCCTGAAATATTTGTTTCTTTAATGATTGATTCCTTGACCAATTAACTGCAAACTTTGTGGTATTTGTGACGAAAGAGAAGTAAACAAACAGCAAAGCTTTACTATTAATGAAACTGTGCAGAATATGGATAGACACTAGATTCAGTTTCCAGTGTCCCAAAGCCTTTCTGTAGTCTCTCAAAGTATAAGAGGTACTTTGCTACTCGATTTATTTTCAATTTTGAGCTGAGGATTCTTTAGACATTTCCCTCGCTGTACTGAATTTCTGATAATCTAATATCTGGTTTATCAGGCAGAGCAGCAATTACACTGATGCTTCTAATTTCCCCCTAACTTTGCCTGTCAACCGTGTCACTCCACCAGATTTAAGAAGTCCCGTATGCTTCTGGTCTGAAAATGGCACCGAAACCCTCGAAAGGAAATCCTTGCCTGCTTTTGACAGACCTTGAGGAAAAGCTACGCCCAAACGAAGGCTGCAATACCAGACTCCATTAATATTAAGAACCACTTCCCCGATCTTGTAGAGCTGTGTTGCTTTCCACCTCGCCTAGATTTCTTCAATTCTGGAGCCCAGCTCCTGCCGAGGACAGCCCCAGCAGCCCTCTGTGCCCGGCGGCGCTGCGGGCGGTGCGGCAGGGAAGCGCCATGCTGCCATCTGCAGTCAGCAACACCCACCGATGCACCAGCTCACCGCTCCATCTCCTCACAGCCAACACGCATTTTCATTTTCTCCCTCAATACTGATGAATCTCGAATTTTTTACTTTTCAAGGCCTCAGTCAAAGGCGACCTTTCAAACTTTTAATCCTTGCAGTAAAAGTTATTTTGCAGGGCTTAGGGCTAGACTTACAAGAATGGCAAAGAAGGGAAGGAGGAAGAGAGCACCTTAAAACTTCCATTACCTGTCTGGTGTGTATGGGGCCTGGAGTCTTGAAGCCCCCTTGACAGCTGCATTCGGAAACACTGTAAGGGTCCGAGCTGCTTGATGAGCACTTGGAAAGTGAGTCACAGCCCACCACAAAGGTGTTATCTAGAGGCAGTTCCTGAATCACATGGTGCTTCTTGGGGGGTACAGGAGTCTCGGGTTTAATTTGAAAGGTAGGCTGCGGAGAAGCAGACTTGTAGTGCTTTGCTAAATCTGGGCTATCAGGCTTAAATGTGGTTGGTGTGGTGGCCCAGTTATATTTTCCCATAGTCTGTTCTTCTAGCTCTACAGGAATGTCTAAAGTGCCATTTATGTGCTCGTGGCCAGGATCATCGGGCTTAGATTCTTCAATAGTCACAAAGTTGAGGAGAAGACTTTTTGGAGAGCGCTTCTTCTTCTTCTTCTTTTTCTTGATCTGCCTGTTCTCTTGGTTTGGGGACACCCATTCACCACTCTGCTTGTTTTTTTGAACAACCTTGTGCCTAGGCGTCTGACGGCACCGCACCAAAGCAGTAACAAAAATTACCAGAATGACCGTCATAGTGCCTGCGATGATGGCAATGATGATCTTGACATAATCATTGGTTTGTGGGGTTATCTCACCATCCCCAATGTTCTGGCCAACTGGAGTTTCCATATTCCTGCGCACCAGCTCTTGTACATAGGAGCTGTTGGTGACCGTCTCATTCACAAACAAATGCACAAGAGCAATAGTATAAAGAGACTCCGGCTGTCCCAGGTCATTGACTTTTATCACCAGTCTGTGCAAGCCATGATCTGATGTAATTACCTTCTCTTTCAAAGTAATATTGCCTGTTAACTGGTCAATTGTAAACAAGCCCCTGGAGTTCCCACCTATGATGCTATAGCGGAGCTCTGCATTCATTCCCGTGTCGTTATCAACCGCAAAGACTTTAGTAACCACAGACCCTGGGCTGGCCGATGTCGGAACCAACTCATACGAGTAATTAGATGAAGGAATAACAAAAACGGGCCTGTTGTCATTTACATCAACAACGTTGATGGTCACTTTGGCTGTTGAGGAACGCTGCAGTCTTCCTCCATCCACAGCTTTCACCTGGAAAGTATATGACCCCTGCTGCTCCCTGTCAAAGGTGATATTAGGTCTTATCACACCAGTAAGAGGATCTATAATGAAATTATCTCTACCATTTAAGATAGAGAGAGTGACCGCAGCATTCTCCCCCGAGTCAGCATCGGTGACTGTGATAAGTCCCACCGTGCCATACATGGGTAAGTTTTCTGGCACGTAGAAATTATATTCGTTATGTGTGAAAGCAGGGCTGTTATCATTCTGGTCCAGGACTGACACTGTCACAGTAGCATTGGTCTGCAAGGGCGGCATCCCGTTATCCTTAGCCAGCACAGTGAAGGAGTACCTGTCTTGCTTTTCTCTGTCCAGCTTTCTCACTGCTGTCAGAACGCCTGTACGCCGGTCAAGGTTGAAAATAGGGGGTGCATCAGAACCCAGGATATAGCTGATCTCAGCATTGCGCCCACTGTCAGCATCTGTAGCACTGATCTTGGTCAGCTGAGTACCGGGAGCGTTATTTTCAGGGATGGAAAGACCTATGATGGGCTGCGTAAAAACTGGGGCATTGTCATTTTCATCTTTAATTTTGATCAAGAGCATTGCAGACTGGTTTAAGGGAGGTTTTCCTGAATCTGAAGCCACTATTTTAATGGCGTATTCTCGTGTGGCTTCATAATCTAGAAACGTGGCTGTCTCCAGGAGAAACTGATTATCAAACACTGGCTTTAGCCTAAAAGGGACATCGTGATCTGTAAAACAAGTAACTTTTCCATTCAGATCAGCATCCTTGTCCATAACCGTTATCAACGCAATTTTTGTATTCAGGGGAGCCTTCTCAGACAAAAGCACTGTCCCGTTCACTGGATTGATGATGTATCTCGTGTCTATTGATGGGATATTGTCATTAATATCTGTGACATTAACAGTCACTGTTGCTCTTGATGGAGTTGAACTGCCATCGCTTGCCAAAACAGTTAATTTGTGTACAGGAGATTCCTCCCGGTCTAGTGGTTCTCTTATCGTGATGAGACCAGTGGTGTTATCGATGGCAAACAGCCTCTTGGCCAAACTGGAGATCTGATTGCTGAAATAGAAGTGGATTTGTGCATTTGAGCCCAGGTCTGCATCAGTGGCGTGGAGCTGTGAAACAGAGGTGCCCACTGGAGCATTTTCTGGAACACTGACTTCGATGTCATTCTCTTTGAAGACGGGGCGATTATCATTCACATCAGTCACCGTGACTTGCAGGATGGCAGTGCTGGATCTCGGAGGGCTTCCACCATCTTCAACTTTAATTTTCATCACATAGGTATCCTTCTGCTCCCTATCCAGGATCTGCTGGACAATCAGCTGAGGCCACTTATCTCCCTCAGGTGTCTCAATTATATCAAGACCAAATACATTTTGACCCTACAAGACACAGAAAGAACATACTTTAGCATGTCAGTACACTGAAATAGAAAAACATCTCATTAATATTCTGAAATTGTCATGGAAAACGTTGCTATATATATTGTATATATGAATATACATTTATATATTTACCCTTCTTTTGCAATGTTGTTTTGCTTTAAGCTCTGAGGCCTTATGAAAGCATCAGAGCAAACATGGGAAGAAAGAGATACTTTAGGAAAAAAAATGGGGAGGGGGGGATTGGAGGGGGGAAGATGCGCGTTTTTGTGTGTTGTGGGGTTTTTTTAAGTCAGTATCTCTATTTCTACAGAAAAAAATACTGAATTCCTAGATAGATATAATTTGGTATCTCTATTGCATGAGTGAGTGTGGAGAAGAACGAAACCGAAGTGCAGTCACTCCAAAGGCGAGACTATACATGTATCAGAGGACCTACACCAAGACCCAACTTCAAGGAAAACAAGAAAGATTAAGGGGCTGTCTTCCTGCATGTGCAGCAACTCTGGATACAATCTGACACTATTAGCATAAAAAATACACTACCATCATTGAAAAGGAGCTTGCTACATAATTCAGGCATTAGAAGGTATAGACAAAACCAAGTATTAACAATTTACTAAAATATATATTTTAAAACTCATTAAGACTCAGCAAAACTAGTCCTTTCTTCACTACTTTATATTTGAAGTGAAAATTAAAATCCCAGTGAGAAAACATGATCTATTCTCATTTCAAAAGAAATATCACATAACTACAAGATCAACTGGAAAACAATCAATTTTCTTCATGGGGTTTGTTGAACACCTAACCTGCCTGGAATTGTGAAGCGCTACGTGTATCGCACAAACAGAGCTTTCTTAAAACATTCGTGTTGACAAAGACTGCTCAAAATAAAGATTGGAATCTAGAACTAAATTCCCTCTTCTGCTGTCTCTTCAGACAAGCAGGGATTAGGATTATCACAGTTATCCTCTTTTCTCCTCACATCTCTCACCCTTCAGAGGAAGGAAGGATGCGAAGGCACTTTTCCAGCCCTGTCGTCCGCAAGGGAAGAGCTGGAATGCAGATCACTGCAGCTGAACGCAGAGGATGACCAGAAAAAAGCAGCACTGATAGAGATGCTGACTAACTTGGACTATTTTTTTTTTTTTACGTGTCATACCTATAATAATCAATTTCACCGAGCCTGGTTCTTTCTCCGATTATTGAGCTCATCATTCAATTTTACTCATGTAACTCTGTGTTCTAAACTGGTTTCAGATACTTCAGACCAAGGGGAAAGAAAATGTTCCCCGTGTGGAAGGTTCCTGGTTTCTCAGGACTTGTAAAAGGTTTGTATTCGCTGTATCCTGTTGCCCACCATTAAGTAAATGCATTTATAGGGCCACTTCGATGTGAGACTGTGCTCTGTCATTGGTTTGTTTTCTCATAGTCAGAATTTGACACTACATAAGTAATTGTTCATTTCATGGAAAGGAACATTTCAGAAATTACTGTTCCACTAGCACAATATTTGTGACAACATTAAGTTGCATCTAGGGACAGTCTGAAGTGAACTGGAGCACATCTGGAAGCAATAAAACAAACGCAGCTTTGGCTTCTTTAGCAGAAGGTGTATAAAAATAAGCCTTGCAAATATTTTCTAAATCAAGGTTTGCATTTTGAACCCATTATGTTAACTTTTAGACTGGTAATTCTCAATTGATTTTTTAATGAAGGTAGAGTCTAAGTTTCCTCTTCAATCTGATTAGCACTTATTTGCAATAAATTTCATAATTACTGAGAAATCAAGAATTATATATCCTATGCTTTAACATAGATTTCCAGAAGAAAAAAAAAATAACAGAAGCTATAAGAGAAAAAAAAACAAACTAAAACTGGCAGCTATCTTTTACTTCTTTATTTGTACACAAGTTGACAGATGGGCACTGATTATTCTGTCATTAGATCCCACAACTACAACAAACACTTCATATAGACTTTGAATACATGAGCTATACATACACATACCCACTTCTCTTGATCAGGTATGAGAAAAGTATTTTTCATTATAACATACAAGTTTGAAACAAAATACAGAGCTTCAGTTCCACATCAATAGCAGCAAACTATAAGAAAAACAGAAAAGGCAAAGATCTCTTCCAAGTTAACTATTAACACTTGAATAATTTTCTACAGAAAAATCTTATCCAAGCATATTTATTGCTATCCATTACAGGTGTGTACATCTTTTTAAACCACCAAAGAGTTACAGAATATTATACTTGCTCCCAAATCACGGCAGTCTATTCACATCGTTAAGGGACTAGGTGAGGTGTGATACTACACTGCATTTGAACAACTGCATTTTTTTAAGAATGGGCAGTTCTCTAGTTCTAAACACTCCAAAAATGATGCAACATTCAAGAAATATTTTTAAGATTATAAATATCTAACTGCCTACCTTATGAACAAAAGAAACTGAGAGCTAAAAATCATGAGAGAAACATGAAGAAACACAAACACTTTCAAGACTAAATTCTTGATGTTGAAGTAAACTGCTTTATCGCCATTAAAACCTCAGTGAAGTGAAATTTTCCATTAGGACCAGGTTGTTCTCCGGACTGAACTGCACCTCAGTTGCCCCACTATCCCAGTGATCTGAAGGTTTCATTCACACTAGGAAGGGTATGAGTTCATAGGAAAAGTATAACATAATTAAGACTTTTATAGTACCTTTCATCCTTAAAATGACTGTCTAGTAAAAGTAATCTGTTATAATACCCCCATCACTACAGAAGGGTGGGAGGCGAGAAATAAAAGGTTGATTTTTTTTTTTTTAATCTAATATGACAGTTTAAGCAGTGTAACCTAATTGTTTTGAGTCAAAACAAGGTTTTGCCCATCTCAGAGCCAGGATTTTCTTTAGGAAGCTCTGGCCCTGATCACAAGACTATCAGTGCAATAACCAATTTTGCTAACTTACTCAATTTTCCTAACGTACTTCTCCATGGATTCACACAAACAGTCTGAAACAGCGAAACTGATATTTTTGTTGTACACTCCCTACTGTATATTTACCTGATCATTTGTAATGGATCCAAACGTCCTTTTCGGAGCTGTTTTGGGCTGTTATGTAAATAAAAAATTAGAGAGTTTTTTAAAAGTTGTAACATTGAGATAGATTAATACATAATCAATGATGCATGGACACTTAACAAAATAAGCCAAAAAAGCTTCTACTATTACAGACAGGACTGCATGTGACAAAATGCACCTCAAGTCTACACAAAACTTGCCTCCAGACACACATATTGCACTATCAACAGACTAAAAAAAAAAAAACCCAAACAAAAACCAGCTTCTGAGTAACGCTTATAACAGTGACATGGTCTGTTGTGTTCAAAATAACTCAGTAGTCTGCAAGGGTAGTGGATGAGATGATACAATGTAGTAATTTCCCAAAGAAATAGGGAAGGAAAAGAATATCGTGCTAAATAACCCTACGAAAATGACTGTTTGTGACACAAAGTACTCTCAAATCAAGACAGTTTATTAGTGATTATTTTTTAATATAAGCTATATAAATATATATAATAACTATATATTGTTAGAGTACATCAACACTATCATCAATGGTCATTCAAGAAGAGTGTTCTGAACCTTTAGAGAAAGACACAGGAGCAAAGACAGTTCGTTGCTTTGTGTCAACAACTTCCCTGTAAATGACAAACACATGACAGGATGTATTCCTTTAGCTCAACTCAATCTTAGAAGTCAAGGGCTAGACAACATGCATATAATAAACATGTACTAATGTGCTACAGTAATTCATTTCAATCAATATTGCAACAAAACTAGAAGTGCACATTAATTTATCTGTGAACAATTATATCAAAATTAGCTATTTCTATTATTACTAAAAAAATCTTACTCTAAAATCTAAAATAAGCAGATTTAGAGTAAATTCTAGCAAGCTAAATATAGCTATATTGGAAAATAAAATGAACAATATTGTTTAAAAGGTCAGAAAAAAAAACAGACAAGCCTCTCATTACAAAGTAATTCAGTTATTCATTACGGTAATTATTTATTAATAAAACCTTTGGCTGAAATGCAACCTTCTGTCTAAAGAATCCTAAAATCTGTTCAGGAAGTCTAGAAAGCAATGCATGTTTTCTGACTGCTAGTTACTTCAAATGAAGCAACACAGAAAACCTTTGCAGGTCTCCTGGAAAACTACAAGATAGGTCCCAGCCACTGTTTCCTTGTCTGCTTTTGCCAAGACATATGGAACTACTCCATAACTGTTACATCAGCACAATTTCAATTCCTAACGCAGAAAAGTGGAAAGTTACGTTGGAACTACTCCATAACTGTTACATCAGCACAGTTTCAATTCCTAATGCAGAAAAGTGGAAAGTTACGCAGTGGACAGCACTTTCAATAAAAACTGGAAAATAAACTTCCATTTTTCTTTCAAAGGTGATACTTTGGGATGTGAAAATGTGAATTTTCAAAGCCAAGCTGAAGTCTTAAACACAAAATATTCTGCATGATAAGCAATAATAGATTTAATTTCTATAATAGGTGCATATTAGTACAATCAGGTCTATAATATCTGAAGCGTTGTAGCTCCAGTAAAGGTTCCCTGCCTGCTATTACTTCCACAGTGTGGATTTCATACGTTCACACATTCTAGAAGATTAAAATTTGTTGGACAGCTGTCCTGTTCAAAGACTGCACAGTCACTACCCTCATCACACCACAGCTTACACCGCAAAGTCATCTGAAAGACGTGTTATTAATACCAATGGTTACCTTATCAACTGAGTGACAGTACCTCAAAGGAGAAAATAAAATTACAAAGATAAGAAATTCATATAATGAAAAAAAACAGATGCCAAGTTGCTTTCATATTTGAACCACTAGCTCTTTCCCAGAACATCTCAGACTTGTAATTTGTAGTGAAAATTCATGAGTTTTGTTCAGTTATGAACAATATCACACGCAGTTTCACATGGCTTCCTTTGAAAGAAGCCAAAGCTTAGCTCTGAATACATTGAACTTAAAGGTTCAAATCTACAGTAAAAGCAGGACTTGGAAGCTTTCAATCATGCATGAACCTGAAGTGAATTTTCTGTATTTAGAATCCTAATTAGCTCCATCCCTACATAAAAGTTAAGGGCATCATTTATTAGCAATATCTGTGGCACGACTTGCTATTTTTCCATCTCCAACTACGTAAGAGCTTCTACAAATGTAAGGCACTGCCAAAGATTTCCTCTCCATATCCATACATAAACCATGCACAGAACCTCACTCGTTCTATGAGGCAGATAGGAAGCAAAATGCTGCACGTGGGATCAATAAACACGAGGATAATAACGACCCATTTCATGCTGGAAAGGCACAAAAAGTAAAAAGTATTATAAGGAATGAAGAAGCAGGCAATCAATGTGTTTAACACAGATTTGCTGAAGAACAAAGGGATGCCAGGAGGTATTCCTAAACGTGAAACTACTTCTTTGGCAGTCTCAATTTAATACTACTACAAAAAGACTAAAACAGTTATAAAAATGACAGCACTTGAGCCTTCTTCATCCTTGTGGATGATTTTTTCTTTTCTGTAGAGGTCCCTTCAATTTTGTTGTATTCTGAACATTGACTTTATTTTCCAAGACAGATATAAGATAGGCAACATACGTTTGCATCCTCCTCAATTCTTGGCATCCACTTCTCTGAACAGATCTATTAGATCATGTTCACCTCCATTAAGGAGAAACAATTAGAGACACTGAATACTACATTTTTAACGTATTTACGTTTTTGCTGCCCTGATTTTTACAGTCTATACTTAAATTAAACCTGAAACTCCACATCTAATGTATCTAATATTTTTTAACCTACAAGCTTTACATGGGAAAGGAAAAGGAAGGATGGAAAGTAGCAATACACACACTTCACATGTTCAAGACCAAACCAGGTCTCAAGAGTAACTCTCCTCTCTCATTACATCTTGGGTCATTGAAATCCTGTTTCAACTAATTTTTTTTTTAATGAAATCTTTTGAATCATGGATTACAAAAAAATAAAAAAGCAAAACCAACAAAATCCCTAAACTTTTCTATTAATAAAAAAAAAAAATCACTTCACCTACTTCTACAAGCTATGGTAGCAGTAATGGTATATTCATACTATTGCCTTTACGTGATGTAAAACTACCATGGTAATTCCCTATAAAAAAGTGGCAGCAGGAACTGGACTGTCACTTGAATAGTCTTGCACATTGTGCTGTACACCTACAATTATGTATCTCAGCAAAAGATGCAGCTGTACCAGAAAACTTTAAGGAATTTATCTTGCAATACGACTGCCATATAAATAGTTGTGCCACTATCTAAAGATGGGAAACCGCAGTATAGACATTTTATCAGTTGTCCAAGAGTCAGTCACTTCTGAATTACCAATATCATGTGTTAAACTAAACTTGGGAACTTTAAACTTCATGAAGTAAGCTTTAGAAGTTTAAACTTAATTTCTAAATTTTAGAACTTTTAAAGTTTAAGCAAAAGCAAAAGTTTAAGAAAAAGTACTTTCAGAGACAGCTTCCCAAAACAAGAAAGGTCAATGGCTGCAGATAAGGCAAATAGGGAAGTAACCTCCCCTCTTAATCTCCCCCACTACAGGTTTTAATAAATATTCACAGACATCCTATTGAACAGGCAACTACATTTTCAATACACCTGAACATGCTCAGATTAAGGTATTTAATATGTTTGAGCTTTACTCTTACTTCCCATGTTTCCACGGCTAGCTAAAGCTCCAGATACTGACTTGCCCTTCAGTATGTTCTCTGTCTTTGAGGTCACACTACAGATACGTAACTAAGGAAAAAAAAAAGGACTTATATTAGGAAACAATATATCCAACACATGAATTTTGATATTTGCATTATGTATGTGCGACAATTCCGTATTTGTTCAATTTCCTAGCTAAAAACAGCAAAAACCCCACAGCCGAGTATCTCTAAAAAAGAGAAATAAATGAATATGTGTTTTACTGATGTAATTCTCTAATGCATCGCTGTGCTTTTGTGGGTAAGAGCTAACAGTTCTGTATGGCTGTTCAGAACAGCTCCTAAATCACAACCTCATTTTGCTCCGGCAGCCAAACAAGGTAATCTCAGGCTCCTAATCGCACATGTTTGAGCTGCCGGATGAATGCTGACGGGGTGTTGGAGCAGCGTGAACTCGCCGTGCCCTCCTGTTCACTACCTGCTCTATAACCAGATCAGTACCTTCAGGCAGAAGGAGATTAAGAGTGACAGCCACTTGTATACAAGAAAATAGAAACAACCGACATTTCTGAAAATTCCTTTACCCTAAAGCAGAGACTGTCCAGTCTCCTCAGCTTCCAGTAATTTCAGTAGGAACCGAGGCTGATGGACACATATGGATTTGGCTCATGACAAACGGAAAAACAAAATATACACAGGAAAAGTTGGTCTGTGTTAAGGAGGTGTACAGGTATGTGCAAACCAATGTTCCTTATGTTAATGTATTATTATCAGCTCATACTCCCTTATACATGCATATGAAAAATAAAAAACAGTTAAGGTACAAGATTTTTTTCATTACATGGCATCTTCATTAAGACAAATCTATACCCTAACCTCAAATTCTTCAAGTTAGCAAGATTATTTTATTTTAGCTGAGGCCCTTTGAAGTTAAAGTTCAGCTGTGAGCAAAAAAAATTGCCTCTTCCCTCTGTGTGTACACTCTTATGAAAAAAATGTTGGCAAAACTTTCATCTGAATGGCATTATTCTTCCGCACACCCTTCTCTTCATGGATCCTAGCATCCCAAAACAAAGAAAATAAATGAAGATAACATGGTCACTGAGTTTACATCACAAGGACATTCTTTCACATGCAAAAACCATACTTGAAAGCGCATGTATCACTTCTTTATAAATTTTTACTTAAAAAAATACACAGCTTCACTGCAGAAAACTCACAATTCACGCGAGTGAAAAATGTAACAGAAAGAGGAAAAAAACCCTAATATAATAAGAGTTTTTCATTTTGAGTAGACTTCCCCCATCTTTCACAAAGGGGCTTTAGGAAGTGTAGCCCTGTTGCAAATACTGCTGAAATAAGCCTGACAGTAAGCTTTCTGAGACCTCCGCTCTTTGCAGGGTTTTGGAGAACTCAAAACTACCACAGGACCATTTTTGCTTTGGAAAGAAACGAAGCTATACTTTTCCAATTAATGAGAAATTATCCTTTTTGCATTATTCTGAGAAAATAACAGTAGAACTACCATATTACACTGTAAAAGTACACGACGTATGTAAGTGTAAGATGCCATTTCACTACACAATGTAAGATAATAAATACAACTGTAATTTCAGAGTAATAAATCAGAGACAGTTGCTGAGAAGACATTCCAAGTGACAGTAAGTACTAATAATAGGTCCAGAGAGACTGAATTCGAGCAGTCATTAAATAAAAGTCCTTGCACCACATTGATCAGGGAGTGCAGATGATAAACTAAAAACGTATTTTCTGGTGCTGGATTTATCAGGAAGACAACTTGTCTTTTTCCTCCTCCAGTTTTACTGGCTCCTATTTATCTGAATCAGTAGAACAAAAGCAAGATAAGAAGGAAGAAACATTTCCCCTATTGTAAAGCAGTAACTTGACTGTGAAAGTCAATTTTGAAATCTCGTGCTGCCTGTGTGTATTGAAAGCTCTATATGAACTGTCATAACTTGCTAGTTAAGTTATATTCCTGAAATCAGTTTCCCTCTGAGCTGTTTCGGATGAAAAAATCTTAAAAGCATATTTGATGCATACTCTTTAAAGTAGTTACACTCAAGAATATATTCTTTTCTAAAACCAAAAATAGAATGTCAGTTTACTCTAATGGAATACACTTGGAATATATCGTCAGACTTCAAATCAGTCATGAAATTGATACAACAACTTATTAGCAACCAAGAAAGAAATATTAGAAAAGCATTATTTACAGGGTAAACACCAAACACTTATCATCCCATGCCAGGTCTTCTGGTTAGTTTTTCTTCATCATTTATATTCTCTAGTAGCAGTTCAATCTTGAATATACACTGTAAATTTTGGCTAATTGCAAAGTTTTTTTCTCCAAGAGGAAAAAACATGAACAAACCCACAGAACACAGTAAGCCAACATTTAAGCATGAAGAACAGCAGCTTCAGAAGGTAAATGCAATATCCATCTTCTGTTGCAAATATCGGTATTAGTCCCATGAGGTAATGTGTGTCCTCCAATAAACTGTGAGTAATCTATCCTTGGAGGTTGAGACACACTCTGCCACAATTCTTGGGAAAAACTGCAGAGTGGTTAAGTGGTGAGGTGAATGACAGGGTGTGTCTCCACAGGCAAGCTAACACCAGGATGAACAAATTATCTGAAGCGTTATTTAACGAAACGGCTGACCTCACACAGACTGTACTACTCCAGAAAAAGCAAATTAAGCAAAGAGAGCTGAAGCCACTTCTGCCCAGTAGTAACTCGTGTAATACAAGTCTGAGAAAAATCAAGCTTTCCCAGGTCTGGAGCCACTCAAAGTCCTTTCCTGAGGTTAATTCAATCGCTGTCCTAAAGCGGATGTTTCCAAATCCCAGCACACATCATGTCTGTGCTACAATATAGCTTCATAATGCACAAACAGGAGTTGGACCTGCAGCTCTTCCTTAGTGCTGAACAACAGCTTTGGGGCAGCCAACGGGATTTCAACCGCCAAGGTGTCAGAGTGGCAAACAAGAACCAAGAATTTTCCCTCGATTCTCCACAACTACTCCACTGTGATGATAACCTCAGGTTAAAGAATCAGCACAACGCCCATAGAATTAATCTTGCTTTGAGACACTAGTTAGCAAAGACGGCATCTCTCAGCCACATACAGGTTAGAATGAGGAAAATGGTTGTAAGAAAGCACCCTCTGGGGACGATAACATGCTCTGAATAATTCAACATGAAGTTAAGCCTTCATGCCCTAAAAACATGAGGTAAAAACAACTGAATCTACCAAATCAAAACTATTAAAATAAATGAACCTAAAATCCAGCAGCAACATGTTAACTTCCATCCACCAGCTGGGAAAGTCACCATCAGCCTGGAAGATTAACACACCTCAAACAACTGAGCTTAACTCTCCTCAAATAATTTTAAACTTAGACACAAGGACTTAGCCTATACCTTGATTTTTTTACTTAATTTCTATTTCTTTACTTTAAAGGGTTTAATGTGTTGTTAGGATTCCTGAATCTTAATGTATTAAGCGACACGTAATTCAGTTTGTTATGTTTGTGAAGCAGCTGATTTTGAATTCAAAATTTTTGTTAGGTACTACTACTATTTTTAGAATGTGCCTAGGACATTTTACCAACTACTACATCTGTCATTAGACATCAAGCTCAGAGATACTGAAATAAGACAAAACAAGTAGCCTCCAAGAAAGGATTGAATCAATTTATTCAGAGATCTGCAGGACTGCTCACTACAACAAAATAGTTTTCAGCTGTTACATACATTCACAGTTTGGTGCACGGTCTCAAAATCATAAGGCAACACTATAAAACTAAATTTGTTATGCATTCTACTTAGAGTCAAAACTCTTCTTCCACCCTCAATTAACTTTACTGATACCGTAAGAAGAGGTCTACTGCGGATATATGTGGAGGAACCCATTGTAATAAGCAAAATCAAATGAAATCTGTTTTGAAATTGAGCATTATGGCTTTTAACAAAACAGCAAACCCTATACTAATTAGTGGAAGCGAGTATGACAGCTGAAACGACAGAGCTTCCAAAAGGGCTAAGCATTATTAAAGTTTTTCCTTATTATGCTCTTAGGTACAATCTGATTAGTTCCAACAGCTGCCCAGCAGGAAATGCCAACCAATCATTCCACAGTAACTCGCATATTAACGTATCTCTTTAGTTTTCAGGGATTTCAGAGCCAGCCAGTACACAGCACCATAGCCTGAGCTTGTCTTTTTTGAAATATAGTGATACTATTTCAGATGCAAATCATGTCACAAACTCCTGATCATCACAACCTAAGTTACTCCTCTAAAACCGTTTCTGATGGGTAAACTTGTTCCACCCACTAGTACACACAGAAAAAAAAAAAAAGAGGGGGAAAAAAATTCCCTGTGCATAACTGTTAAACTAGTCAGATCTTTGTTAGAGGCAAATAGTAACAAAAAGGATTTTTCTTTGTTACCTTGCTCAAGAAACTCAGTAGCCTGCAGCATATGCTGTGCTGTGACAAATATGTAGTTGAATTTCAAACCAATATTGAAAACAGTTCCTGAAAGACTTCACTCCTCTTCATAAGAGCTGTCCTAATGCCACCTGAACACTACAACAGCAACGAGGAGACTGGTGGAAAATGATTTCTATTTCTATGCCCATACACCTTCCCCCAGCACATGACTTACTGAGAAAAGGTTCAAGCCTGGGAGTAAAATGTTCAGCCAAACAGAACACTGAATTATGCACTTATACATCAAACAATTTTAAGGTTATCAAAGCTAATAATTAATAAGGAAGCATCAAAAGTCCCAAGGTTTTGATTCCACGAAGGTAAATTCACTTCTCAAAGAGCCTTGATGCTTCCCAGTTCCTTAATACAGGAAAAGTTTGTAGAAAACCTTACACCTCGAGTAGTAGAAAGTTTTCTGCCACTGTGTAGCAGAATAAATTCTGCTTACACCTCTTGCCTGTACCACTCATCTTAGCTCAAACACATATACATTTCAAGTATGAAGCAAACTAATTTTTAATTCTGCTTAATATAATACAATGGGCATGCTTATTTGTGAAAAATGTGCTTGCACAGTTTCTGATTAGTTTAATAAGCCTATGAAAAACTACATACATTTTTAAGGAAAATCATAGAATTTAATTCCTTAATCATGGAATGCAAAACACTTTTCAAAGGACTGTTTTCATAGTGAAAGAGCATCATCATTGGACTGATGCAAGCAGAAACTAAATTACCACACGACTGGAAGAGCAACCCTTGAAATGATTTGTGTTCTTTCTGGTTTTTTATTCAGTCTCCTTGAACATTTTTTAATGTTTATTTTTCCCTTCATTATGATTGAAACACACACACTTTTGCCTTCTAGGATCCCACCCTCATAAGCAACCAATTAACTGCCAAGAACTCTGAATGATGCTGGCAGTTCAAGGTTTAAATTATTCAAATGACATTTTTTTAGGAGTAAGATACAACTACTGGCCTACTTCAGAAGTTGAAAAAAACCCCTCAAAATACCAAAACCCACCCATAAAATTGATGTAAAAATCTTACAGAGAATCTTACAGTTAATCTGTAAATGTCCAGAAACTGGCTCATGTTCTAGTATTTTACAAGCATGCCAAGTATATTGCATATTTGTCTTGGATTAATATTTTATTTATGTGAAACAATAAAAAGAGTACAATAGAGATGGAAAGCAGGAAAGTTCTATCAATTTTATCTGGAAGACTTTCAAATGATGGTGTTCACACTTTGTGCTAGTGTTCCATACAAAGGTCACCTCATCAATGGAAAATACTAATACGTAAGAGCCAAAATACTATTACTGAGGTTACATGAGAAATAGGACAAAGAACTAGACAAAAGCTACTACTTTGTTTACACATTTAAATGCACTACAACAAATAGGTCTGAAAAGTCCCTAATGGAAACAAGGATGAAAATTATACAGCTGTGGTTAAAATGATGAGGAAAACGTAATCTTGAAGTGAAAAAGACATATAATAACCCATTCTGAAAAGCACAGAGGAACATCCTGACTCAAAAGAAAAAGGGTGGTGGTAGGGAACCAGAAAATGCCAATTTGCTTGATAATCGAGAGAGAAAAAACTACAATTATTTGACTTCGGAACATCAGGAAGAATCAATGCAATAATACACATCACATTAATAGAGCCAGCAATTATAGCGTGATGTAAGAAAAATGCATTTTAATACTGACAGCTGATGACTCAGAATTCTTTCCTTTTACTAATATTTCTTTTTGTTTCTTTAAAATTGTCTGAAATGCTCTTTTCTGCATGTCCCAGCTTCAAAAGCTCTACGAGACTTCAGTGTTCAAACCAATTATATTTCTGGGTTAGAGAATATAAATTACTTTGTAATAAACCTTTCTTTCAGGCATAAAAATAACCACACTAATGCAGTCAAGTGCCGCGATCCATGGCTGACACTTGATTTAAATGTATTCCCTGACAGCTAAAAGAATATGATTTTTGACCTACCTTCTTCTCCTCCCTATACTTCCTCTTGAAAGGAGTATAAGTGTTACCTGGAGTGTATTTGGGGGAAAACCAGCTGGGATTATTTAAATCTCTAACATTCAATATTAGAAAGGTAAAAGCAAAATTAAAATCAAGAACACATTACTATTGTAAAAGCGTCTTTAATATTTTAATGGTGTATTTTATTGACAACTAGAAGTAGGGAAAACTAAAACGATATCTCCTCTTTTCAAAATGTACCTTAAAAATTCTAAATCTTCATCCCTCCAGTAGAAAAGTGAGTTGGACAAAAAAATCTGAAAGTTTTGTGAATATTATCATTAACCTTTTTTCTCTTCTCCACTGAATTTTTTTTTAATAATTCCATATGTATATGTGAAACTGAAACTATTCATGAATAGCTTGGAATTTTTAATAATAATAATTGAAATATTTTTATTAACTGCACACAGTCTGCTGGAAACCTATGACAAGGTTTCTCAGGATAATCATCCAAAATGCAAGTAAAATATGCATTCGTGCATCCATTACAATAACTAAAAGAAGCAGAAAAAAAATAATTCTCACAAAATTATTCTGAAACTAGAATTACTATGGATCCAATGAACTTTAACTAATCATAACCTGTATTGCTGAACGGAATGTGAATTTTCTTCTAGAACTTACAATAATTATTTTTAAATTGGTCAAAAAAATAATGGTCTTTAAACATAGTAACTTTCATGCTCAGACGGTGATAGCTCTTCTGTCCTGAATAAAATAGTTCTTATTTAGTAATAAATGACTTCAGTGATAAATTGTAACTAAGAAAATTACCCACATATAAAAATCCTGGTGGATATATGATGACTACTATATAAAAAAAAAAAAAAAACTAAGCCAGTTTCACTAGCATAATAAATAAAAGGTCTGAAATTCAGAAACCTGCGTCATAAAACCATAGAATGCTTTGGGTTGGAAGAGACCTGTAAAGGTCATCGAGTCCAACTCCCTGAAGGGAGCAGCGACGTCTTTAGGTAGATCAAGTTATTCTTTAAGATCAAACAGAGGCCAGAGAGAAACATCTTTATTCATAGGTACTGACTCTTAATATACAAAAATAGTGTACCAGCACAATGGCAGTAAACTCTCAGGGTGAGTTGAAAAGGCTTCTTTCTCTTTCCTTTGTGATGTACACATGATGAAGTCGTTAAAACATTGTGGATTTTGAGACAGCAGTAAAGATTCTAGGCGCAGTAAAATTTGTCTTAAGTGCACTGTTAGCAACCTGCCAGAATAAAAGATGTCCCATATATAAAAATGCTAAATATATATACATATATAGGCCAAGCCACAATTATTTCATCTGAAGAAAAGTTCCCAGAAGAGGTAATTTGTTCGCACTATTCCTGCCTATCAGATCTGGGCAAAGATAACAGCCAGAGACAGGAAAGCCCTACCTGATCCCTGCGTATCTGGGGGGGCCCTGATCTGTGCAAAGCGGGCACGAAAGATGAACCTTCAGCAGCACAGGAGACCCAAAGAAATCGCGGGACTTGCCGGAGAGTCAAGAACAGGCTTGTACAGCCCTCCTCTCAGACGCCGGCAAGATCCGCATGTGTCCCACTAGCTATACTTGGTAGCAAACTGCTGCCTTGTTGGAACACCACACAGAATAGGGAAGCATAAAAACACGGCAAACGGGAACATGTGATGAAATGTGAGGCCCTGAAATTCTTGCAACTTGTCTGAAATTCATCACCAAGCCACGAAAACTTAGCAGGGATCTGCTGAACTCCTCACTCTTCTCTACCCTTGCCCTTTTTGAAGTATTTCACTGTCTGTACATTCACAGCCAGAACACTGATTTGTTTCTTTCTTTCAAGTAGCTTATAAGATGCAGCCATCCAAACCCAAATAAGCACATTAAAAATAAAACAAAAAGCAACAAACAAATCCCCAAACAACAACAAAAAAACCCCAAACTGTACTCCAAGTAACCATTATTCTCATCTAAACCTACAGAAAAGGGAAAAAAAAGTTTTCAATATACTGTTGCTTATGTGAAACCTTCAAAGAGCTTCAGAAAGTTCAGTTCATAAGTGAGTTTTATAACTTGGAACACACAAATGACGTAAGGACAACCCTATTTCTCCCATTCATTTTACACGTGTCAGTCAATTCAGTTACTGCCAATTTCAGAAATTTTGGCAGCCCATGAAGAATTTAAAAGCATTCACAAAAAACAATAATAAGTCAAGTTTGGAAAAGTCAGGTGAACATGAAATATGTTACCTGACTTTGAACACAACATTTAATATTTTTCTATACATTTGCCTCGGGTGCATTTCACCATTTACAGGAGAATAGTGCAACCACTTAATAACACAACACACTTTTTGTAATTTCACTTGACACTGCATATTTGCACTTCCAATAGCATGCATCTATGCAAACCAAACTACAATTTTACTGCAATACATGGGGGGTTTGTTACCACTTTGATTCTGGTTTACTGTAGAGAGCATTACAGATTGTGTAATTGCCAAGTTCTTTCCAATGAAGTTTTAACTCAATATATTTTGGGAAAACATTAATCTCTAACTATTGTCTATACACTTGTTTTCAAGAGGACTATGTAAACAAATCCTAAGTCTATTATGCTCAGAAAGCATCCCCACATCTGTGTTAACTAGCAGACTGATGTGTCTGGACATCAGCAAAAGATAATATTCATATAAGATAGATGAAGTGGAGATCTTCATTTGACAGATTTGTGCCTTCCAGCTTGAGTCTATCATCCCTCCCACGCAGAGATATGCTAACTTATATATTATTGTTTCATGACAGCTAGTGTGAAAATCAAGGCCCTGAATGCAAAAAGATACACCAACTTGTCCCTCACCCAAACTCACTGAACTTCCCGTGCCTGGGAGCAAGATTTTTCTCCTCCAGTCTTCAGTCAATCCCCCAAAGGAATGTCAGGATAAGGGAACCTGACAGTTTTACAGTAATAATGCCATAAACCACCCTAAAGGAGCTTTGTATCAACCAACAAGAAGCAATTACCTTGACTCTTGACTCACTGCCACCAGTCAACAGCAGAGTTTTATCTACTAAGAGACAGCAACTCACAGCTGTAAGAATGCAAAGCAGGTATTTTCCCCCTACAAAAATCAGACCCAGTGACTTTTTCAAAGCAACATTCATAGGTGACCACTTATAGAGACACATTATAGACAGTAGTAATGTGTCTAAGGTATTTTCCCCCTACAAAAATCAGACCCAGGGACTTTTTCAAAGCAACGTTCATAGGTGACCACTTAACTGTCCAGCTCTCTATAGACACATTACTACTGAGCAGTATTTTTATCCTGCTAAAAAAAATCTTCCTATAAGGACCATATACTTTGATATTTTAGATAATAAGAAAAACGGGTAAATGGGGGGTGGTGGTGGGGCTTTGTAAAAAGGTGAATATTGAACTACATCAGAAAATAATGAAAATAGTCTTATGATGCAAAGATGATGGAAAAAGATATTGAGGTAAGGCAGCTATGCAAAAATATTTTAATTCTTTGTCTTCCTGAGGTAATTGGAAAACAGTGAAAAGCAAATATATTTCACTAGGTGTTCAGGTATAACGATAAATAAAAAGGATAAGAATTCCACCTACAAATATTTGTAATTTCTCCTTCAGTCTACCTTCCAAGTTCCCTGTAATCACTAACAGGAAATAATATTAAAACAAAACTTACTTGTCCCTTTCAGATATTTACAGCGGAGCTTTTAAAGATTTGAGGCTGCCACTTAGCACTCATAAGCATCCCTCCGGTTTCTGCATCTCATGTTTTAGCTCATTTCAGCTCATGTCATGTTATTCATGACCCCAAAGCTACCTGACCTAGACAAGAGAAATGGTGGTAGGGGAGCCAATTACTTCGCACCTAAACTGAAAGCGGAGTAAATTCTTTATTCCATTCTATTCGAGTGACTCCCCACTACTTTGACTTATCTTTTATATCACAAGGAAACCCATAACATGAAATTTCTGCATATCTTCAACATTAGGATTTATTTAACAGTAGGAAATTTTTCAGTTTGCAATACTAACGGCTTTCTCTCCTCTCTTCTCTCAAGAACAACATAAGCAGTTACTTAAATATATCTTAAATTATTTAATGTGTTCTTCAAAGCATTTATCAAATACTTGCTGTGCACACCCAGATCTTCATTGGATATGCTCACTACAGGTTTCTTTCATGCAAAGGTACTGGGGTGCAAGTTGTGCAGGATGAGTTCAGCTGGTAACAGGTCAGACCACGACAGAAATGCAGGTGAGCAGGCGTGTTGCAGAAACAAAGCTATTACCAGACCTAACTGTATCTTTCAAAAATAAAAGCCTGAGTGAAAGGAAAAATCAGTAACTTCGGGAAATATATTTACTGTTTAAGAACTGATTTCTAGAAAAAAGCACATTTAGTTAAAAAGTCAACTCTAAAACTGTCAAAGTTATTACTTCACCAGAAACCAAACGATCTCGTGTTTCTGGAGCAAAAAGACTCTTCCCTGCACCAGAGCTTTAGAGTCAGCATCTGAAACTCTAGGCAACAGCACAAAGGACAACATTACCTACAGCACGTAATTGGTGGGAATCATTATGCATTTGTGAATAGTTTTAGACCCTCTGAGGGTCAATCTTCCAAAGAACTGAGCCTTTTTACCAATGGCTGAACTTCCTTATAGCTAAAGACTAACTTTCAAACCCAGCTCTGTTGCACAGCA
>NW_009706447.1:37000-37914 GCF_000703405.1 Apaloderma vittatum | reverse complement strand
GCCCTTACAATATAAAAGTTTTAACTTTTGGGGTAAAACTGGGAGAAGTTTTTCCAACCATACAACTGGACTATAGGAAATTCTTACCCCTCTAATTAGAGACGTCAGATAAGGACACTTTCCCTCAGATTGAGAACCCTTATCTAAGAGAGAGTGAGTGACTAAGACACATGTTGCATACTTTAAGACCGTTATTGTTACTAATGCATGTGCTTCTTAAATCTGTACTAGTATGTTTTCCAGGAGTCACTGAGTTTTGTAATAGTGTATCCTGTGTATTGGTTGTTGTTTCTTTCTAAAGTTGCAATAGTGTACTCTTCCATTTTATCCATAAAACCTGCAGTGGTGACACACTGGACCTGTAACTGAAGTTCTAATAAAATGATAGTTTGAACCTTACAGTGAAGTCCATGTGTTACCAAAATTCTGGTCAAAGAAGAACTCTCTAACACTCAATTAAGCATTAGAAAGGAGGCATTTCTTTGTTAAAGCGCTGGATGCACAGGGCATAGTTCCATCTACCATGCATACCATACCTGGCATCCATCCAAGCTTATATCCCCCTGTTACATACATAGGCATCAGTTTCCCGGAAAGATTATACATATTCATTATATTTCCAGGAACTAATTATCCTATATACATAGTTATTACGCATGCAGCCTGGATCTCTGAAGGGCTTCCCTGGTAGTATCTGGTGATCCCTTGTGGCTGATGGAGAGATGTCTCTCTTCTTTGTAGAGTCCTTCTTAACTGGTATCTGTTAAGTCTCTGCTAATCTATGCATTTCTCCAGGGTACCTGCCATATTTGATAGTCCTTGATGACATAGTTGATGGTCCATGATTGTCAGGGAGCCCATGCAACAATTGCTTCCTCTAGGGTGCCAGCCACAGTTGTAGAGGTTGATATCCT
>NW_009706447.1:25776-36968 GCF_000703405.1 Apaloderma vittatum | reverse complement strand
GCACTTTTAGACATTTCTATCCATGGTATGTAACACGTGTTGGACCTGAGTGAAATTCAAATTGGTTGGTAGTTTGAACCTTGCAGCGAAGTCTATGTATTGGACCTGTGAGTGAAGTTCAGATAGATCTCTAGCTAGAACCTTGCAGTGAAGTCTCTCCATCACATACACCTAAACAAGTTTTGTATCCACTTCTACATGCAAACTGCTGGGAAAATTCTTTTTTAAATCATAAAATCATAGAATCATTTATGTTGGAAAAGATCTTGTTCTAGTTTGAGCTAGACAGAACTAATTCTGTTCAGTGATTTTACTTTTCAGTACAGTCTCCTCTGAGAGACTGCACTTTCTGAAGTTAGCACCATGTTTCTGCAGATGGTGTCTGTTACTAGAAGTGGTAATGCCTGATGTTTATAGTTACTACCAAGCAGAAAGGCTCTTGCTTGTACTTATTCCTACAGTGACCAAAGTCACTGTGGGATCCTGCATGTCTCATTGGGGGTGCCAGGAAGGAAAAGAGGTTGCAAGGAAATAAAAAGGTTGCACCTGTGGTAACAGAGAGGACAGGTGACTAACAAAATTATTCCATGCCGTGTACATCACATTCAGTATAAAACTGAGGGACCGTGGACATTACTCTCTCTTCTCGAATGGCCAGTGTCCAAGGAGGACTTTGTCTACTCCTCTGTCTTTGATCCCAATCCTAAGTTCCCAAATCCAGCTCCCATGTCCACTTCCCCTCTGCTGCTGATCCTGAGGCTTCCCTAGTGCTGCCTACTCTGCAGCATCAGTGGGGATTGCTATTGGGGCAGGAGGAGTCAGATTCAATATTGATTTTGAATATGTATTTTAATTATTTTCATTATTATTATTATTATTTGATTAAAGCTGTTTTGGTTTTCTTTTCCAATCTGTAAGTCTCTCTGCCGTAGTCTGTTTCCCTTCCTGTTTGGGGAGGGAGAGAGGTTAGAGGGCATCTGTCAGCATTTAGTGTCTGGCCCAGCCCTAACCCTCAACAGAACTTTAAGATCATTGCTTAGAGAAAGTATATGCTTTCGACATATGTGTTCAGTTGAATACCTTGACGTTACACGCTTAGAATTAAGCACGTGCTCAAATCTTTTTGCTAATGGCCTAATCTTTTTAAGCAGAGAATATTGGAACTTTGCACACAAACTAAAGCAACTAAGTTTGTAATACACTGATAAATACCAATAGAATTAGTGCACAAATTTAAAATTCAAAATGTTGCACTGATGAACAGGTTTAACTGCCAATGCTTTTTGGCATAGGCTAAGATGTCAAAGGTTTTTTACATGCATGGGTATTATGCAAACATTGTTTACCATATTCTTAAAAATATGTCTAAAAAGATTCAGCGACTGTAACGAACAGTACAGAACAGTTTTGTGACAAAGTATTGCTAATGGAAAACATCTAGTAACAATATTGTATACTGTAAACCATTTTTAGTGAGTCCCAACTGGTTTATTTAATCTCGTAAAGACAGTTTAGATTGTTCATGAGCTTCTGGGAGGCTTGTTATCAGATAACATATTTGAGGGATTTTATGGTCTGCTTCAATAATTCTACTGACAAGCCCAACCTGGGAGGATAAGTGAACAAATTCAGTTGAACAGTTATTGTTTTTCTTGTGTCTTTTGTTTCTGTAGAAAGCACTTCCCAAAATTTGCTGCAGTAAACTTCTTATTTCTTATTTGATTTATTTTTAAGCAGTCTTGATAACATTTTTTCCTGAAAGCATTTGTCCACAATTTGCCCAACCATAACCACTTTCAGCCTAATCATAAGGCTGTGTGCTGCAGCAATTACCTTCTCCTCTGCTGTATGACAATGCTGCAGACTTTATAAATCCCTGGAGAACAGTTATATAAAAATATACACAAACAATTTTTTAAAAAAATATTTAGGATCCTTCAGAATGTAAATTGAAATTAAAAAATACAATCTGTCATAGTTAATAAGGACCAGCAAATAGATTTCACCTAAGCATCTCCAGTTGCTCAACAAAATTATTTTTCACTTTTCACTTTGAATGAAAGAGGATAAGGTGGTACAAAAAACACATGAGTCTCAGTTTGACTCATGCCTCCTTACAGCTTTTTTCTGTGTCCCGGAGTACTATGAAGTATGTCTAGGAAGGACATAGAGATAAAGAAGTTTTTAGTGACAACAGCCACTCTGTCAGATAAACCTCATTTGGAGTATGAGCTGTAAGAAAGTGTAAAGGAGGTCTCTGTCACCTTCTGATGGTTGTTCTCATCTCTTCTGCTCAGCTGGACTTACCTAAGGCAAACTGGGAAAAAGTTTCCAAAAGTGCCATGCTTTCACTAAAAGAAGAAACTAGACCCCACTTAGTTCATAAATAATTTGAGCTGTTTGACCAAACACTTAAATGCAAATTAATTTAATCTTAATATGTCCTTGTTTCTACCACAGAGGCTATGGAGCTTGTTATTTGCATGAAGTTTCAGAACTGTTATTTCCTTTTAATTTTTATAAGCATGAGCTTGTTGTTTTTCTTTTATGGTAAACAGACCATGAAGACAGCATGAGGAAAAGTCACCCTATGTGGTGTGAGAAGAAATAAACTACCTTTTAGTGAAAAAAAATTGACACACTTGTACCACCAGTTTTGAAAGATCAGTGATGAGAAAACCAGTGAAAAGAGCAGTTAAGTAATGGTGCACGGATAGAGTGCTGGCAGCAATACCGTACACAGTGGGGAAATCAATTTAACTGATTGAGGATCCAAAAGTGATGATGAGAAGAGTCATCAAGGCGGCTTACAAACAGCCTGCAGAAAGTAAGTGACTGACACAGCACATACTTGAAGAGTGAAGAAGTCAAAAGCTTAGTGCGAGACTCCCACTTGCATGTTGTCTTACAGAGGGGAAGAAAAACCCTAAAGATATTCCCATTTTGGCCTTAACAGAAATTGCACTGTAGGGTTTTTTTTGTGTTTGTGTGTTTTGGTTTTGTTTTTTGATGTTTGGTTGGGTTTTTTCCTAGATTAAAAATAATAAATTGGTACATCTCAATAATCTAATACATCTGTGGAAACAGTAACCATTGTCCTGGACTGCAGTAAGATACACATGCTCATGCAGAGCTGACATACATACTTTTTAATTCAAGGGAGAATGTTTTAATTTTTTTAGCTGTTGCTATCCTAATATTTTTTACCATTTTCACAGTAAGGTGGTTTCTATAGTTAGCTGATGACAGTAGAATATACATTACCCTTGATTCATAGAAAACATTAAATAAAAAATGCAAAGCTTCATTATGGAACTGAAAGCTGAGGTAACAAAGACATTGCTAGGCAAGTATGAAAGACCTTTCTTGTCTTTCATACACTTAAGTTATGGAGGCAGAAGTTTCATCAAGTCTGGGCAGAGAAGGAGTTGAGTATAAGATACAGTGTCTGCATTTGTAAGAAGGCTGCAGGCATGTGTAAGGCAGATGACAGGGCAAAGATTCTCAGAAACATCCAGGGAAATACTTTGCAGTACAACCTGGTAAGAAGCTGGGATACAAAAAAATACTAGACAATTTTCTGGATAGAAAAAAAGCCTTGAAATTATGAACAAGTAAAGAATATCCTTCCGTTTAGTTCATGTTAACTTCAGTCTTTTCTGATCTTTTTCAAATAAGTGTGTAGAAGACATGCCTGGTAACATATTCATCACTTGCTTCCAACCAATATGTAAACCAGCAAACAAACAGATTAATGAAGTGACCAGTGAAAATCAGCCAAAAATCAGTCATTCCTCCCGCCCCCCCAGCCCTGCCCTAAAAGCAAGAGTGTAAAGGAAAATTATTTAATAAAACTTAAGCAGCAGGAAGGCTACTTGCAATCTCTCCCTGACTAGGTACACCTTTCCTACCTTGAAAAACACAGAACACAGGATTACAGAGAAAGAAAGCTCAGAGACATCTGTAGTTCTATTACACATCAAGAATATCTCACTATAGTTGGTTGTTGTGTTTGGTTTGTTCATTTGTTTGTTTGGGTTTTTTCCTTGAGAAAAACATTGGGAGTGAGGAGTATCAGGGGAAGGTTTTTTTTTCAGAAAGCGTTGGGGTTTTAAGATCTGTCAGAGATACCCAAAATTAAATCCTCTGCTCAGATTCAAATCAAGAATTTAAATCTTCTGTCAAGTAAATGTCTTGAATGTAGGCTGTCATCAGTTCTTATGCTGAGAAGATGCTACAGCGTGCATAATTAATTAGCAATTTACTAGTCAACAGATGCAATAAAGTTTTAAATGACAGATTTTCAAAAAGATGGCAAGCAATTTCTTTAACTATAAAACTTTTAAAAAATAATTGAAAAACAAGCATTTCCTACAAAAGAAGCCCTTACCACAAAACGGCTTCTGGTTCGCTATATGGGTCTTTCTCTGTCTGTGGTCTTGGAGGTTTTTTATTTATCTTTAAATCTTTACAGTTCTTTATTCTCATTTGTTGCCATTTCATTACTACACCTTGTGCAAAGCCTTAGCATTATTTGGCTAACTGAGGGCATTATTTTCTGCTATTTCTTGTTCTTGTGCACTACCCTGAGGTATTATGTGCATTTCTATACATACCTGTGTAAAGCCAAAACTCATCATTCTTACCTCTCAAGGGAACTATATAGCCATCAATAGTAAATATGTAAATAGTGTACAGTAAGAAAGCAGATAACATTGAGACAGCAATGATGTTACAAATGCATTTATAACTTTGTCATTTACTTTGTTCTAAAAGTACTTTCTAAAGGTGATTATTTCTAAATATCCATTGAAACAAATAACCACAACACTTCACAAAAACCCAAAATGAAATCCTCTTTATCACTCCTTTTTCAGAGAAGAGAATAAGTAAGTAGTAAATAAACAAACAACAGAGTTAGTCAAGTACAGATGCAGCATTTTTTTCTCAATCCAATCCCACTCGGTTTTCCAGTAGATGTTTGGCTGGAGTCATGTCAGGGGTCAGAACAGTGCCTGCATTTTCTCAGACAAGACATTATACTCATTTCCCGTCCTAAGACTGTTTTGTTTTGGTTTTATTTTTGTCTGAAACTATATTTACTTGTAAGCTATCAGAAGACTAGTCCTGAATGACTGAGCATGGGCAAGATGACAGAGGTCATGGGATGAGATGTGACTATGGACAAAAGTCTAATAGAGATGCTGATAGTGCTTCAAATACTTGCAATGCAAGTTGGAAACTATTTTGTTCTATGAAGTATATCTTAGACCAATTTATGCAGCATCTAGGAGGAATGAACTTATTGTCATCAAACTCTCTGAACACTCGCAGTGGAATGACAGGTGCCTGTTTACTGGAAGGACAGATATTACCCATAAGCAGTCAAGCACAGACCTTAAACCACTCACTGAGCAAGAATAGCTGTTACTGTTAACTCAAGGCTCTCTGAGAATTATTAATGGCTTGGGAATGAAATAATGATCTATCTAAATGGGAGAAAGAAGGTCCACCAGTCATATTCCAACTGAGAGTAATGACAGTGATAAATAGTCATGTAATACAAAACTGGGACAGTTTAGGAAGTGTTGTCCTTACTGTCTTGCCCCATATCCTTTTCACTGAGACTCTGTGGTAAGAGTGGTTACACACCAGGCATTAATAAGACATACTGAATACCTCAACTACCATATCAAAGGTATGGCATCTGACAGAAAATTGCAATACACTGAAAGGCAAAGTACAGTTGAGGGAGCAGAAATTTTATAGTGAAGTTTCTTCATCAAAGATCATTTAGCTGACCAACTTAAGGATGGATTTAATGATTTATGGCCCTACAGAGGATCTGTTGTAAGAGATACCTGTGCTATGTGTGTTATGCTAACAAAAGGATTCAGTGCAGGCAGATGGCCAAGGACTAGTTCCCAGAAAAAAAAGGAGGATGTAGACAGATAGGTCTTGACCTATAATAACGTTTTAATTTTTTTAGCTCTGAATTGTCAGAGTATGAACCTTGGGGAAAAGGGTTCACAGTCTCAGGATACCTGTAAGGATACCTGGGTTAAGAGGACCTGTGGCTTGTAACAACACCTGTTTAACTGCTATCCAGCATACAAGACAATAAAGAAACAGGAAAATAAATGAATCAAACATACACATACAAAAACTAGAATGAGTAGTAGATAATGGAGACAGCAACAAATATCAGGGCTCCATTCAGGCTACAAGCTGGAACATAGAAGGTTCTGCAAAAATATTAGAAAAAACTTTTTCATTGTGAGGGTGACAGAGCACTGGCACAGGCTGCCCAGGGAGGTTGTGGAGTCTCCTTCTCTGGAGACATTCAAAACCTGCCTGGACACATTCCTGTGCGATCTACTGTAGGTGATACTGCTCTGGCGGGGGGGCTGGACTAGATGATCTTTTGAGGTCCCTTCCAGCCCCTGACATTCTGTGATTCTGTGATTCTGTGATACTGTGATTCTGTGACTCTCCGGCCACTGGCTGGCAGACCACTGAAGAAACCAACCACACAGGCACCACTAGGGCCAACCACAACTAGGACCTTATACCTCATGAGACGGAAATAGGGTTATCGTGGGCCTGATGGGAAAGAACAAACTTACTGCAGGATATTCAAGGGGGACTTTGTTATATATAAAACTTGTTCTGAGATGTTTTAAAGGGTTGTAGGAATGTGCAAATCTTATTTCAGACTGTAGAGGAAGAGACAAGGACAGGGCAAAAAGAGCCCCATTAAGCCTTGCACCTTGTCACCACAGTCCGATCTATCTTCTATTAAACTCTATTTTCTATATGGCTTTGCTTTCTGTTCCATGATTGTGTGTGATTTGTTTGTGAACCTCAAGCTAGCCAGTGTGGAGGAGACCAGAGTCTGGCAAGACCTAAGGTCAGAGCTGGAGAGGGGACAGGAGACCTGGGTTCTGAACATGGATTCTGTACAGACTCAGGGCCTAGGGTAGGGTTTGAAGAGTCCATGGATGTGTGTGCTTGCAAATTCAGGAATGCATTCATCTTTCACTGAAGTATGCAAAGCCTCACTACTGGCCGGACCTGAAAGTTGAAAACAATAGCTTCCATTCAACAGGACAAGAAGGGGAAATCACCTGTACCTTAGTGATTCCTTCTTATTTACTCATCATTATTTAGGGAAAAAAAATAGATCAAATAACTTATCTTTCCATAAATGAGCAGACAAAGACATAGGCATAATTTGTGTTGATACATATTTTTAGTAAAAATTACAGTTGCAGTCTGCCATGAAAACCAACTTCAATGGCTCTGTTTCACTTAGAGCCTGAGGCAATAACAGTTTTGCTTCAGAAGAGCAGTCCCTCTGTGTGTCCAGCCACTGGGGCACACGGTGTGTTATTGTACTTTTGTTCTTTCTGTTGTACTCCAGCATCACTCCTTAGAGGCTAACATGGCACAGCTGTTCTCTGAGCCTGCTTGTATTCCTCTCCTCGGAACTTCGGAACTGGGAAAGTTTGAAACATGTAAATCCTATTAGAAGAGAAGGAAGGTAAGTATTGACAAACACACTTTGGGTTTCCTGTTTGCTTTTTTATTTACAGGTGATATCTGTAATAGGAGATTGGCAGTGCCTGTCCAAATTCATTGCCTCTTGTCCTGGTTTTTGCCTTGTACCAATTTTTCAAGTAACATACCAGACTTGATGTCTGTCAAGGAGGCACCCACAAAAACAGGCAGGGCAGCTACAAAAAAACCCAAAATTTATTCTAACCCCAAACCCACCACCCCCTCCAACAGACAAAGTATATTACAGATTCTGATGCAAGTAGGGAATTACCACTACACAACTAAATTTAGGAATTCACGACTATTCCCCTAGAAATATGGCAAAAAATGTGCACACACTCGCTCACTAAAAGGGGGAAAACCTCTCCCTCAAGGGTAGCCAGCAAATCACTCACCCACAGAGGGCAAGGGCTCTCTCAAGGATATATCCAGAACTCTTGCTCACCAGTGGAGGGTGGTGGGAAATTTCCTTGGATGGCATCCCAATCCAAGTGAAGGGGGGTCCCTGACTGCAGACGCACTGCTCTGAGGAGGACCAACTCAAATTGGCTCTCTGGCGGGGCTCAGTTTATACCTGAGTCAAGTCTGGCTGTGGTCAATTTCTAATCAGGAGCCAGTGCAGAAAAGACACGGTAAACCAAGTAATCAGTAATCAGGCCTCAGTGGCCGTCCTTGCCAGGGCCTTGGAACAGGTCTGTTATCAGATCTTTTACAAGGCCTGGTGTCAAGGAAGATGCAACTGTCACAATATCTTTCTAATGAAACTAGGGTTTTGCCATTTATTTTAATGATAAAATGAGATAAATGTAGATTAGCATATATTTCCCTAAAGGACAGGAAGTTTGTATTATCAAATCATCAAAGATGGGGTCACTAGACATATGATTCGATATGCTTTAAACCACTTAGGTAGTGTAAGTTGTGGAAATGAATACAATTATTACTGCAGTAACATAGTAAAAGGTTATACTGTTGTATGAGAAGTTTCTTTTGAATAATAATAAAAGTTATTGTTCTATAATTTCACTTAATTGAACATTAACACTACGCTTAACAATCTTGACCAACTGAAGTGGTAATACTTAAATATTTTTATCAGCTGTCAAGAATGACCCATTTACTCTGAATAACTAGAATTTTAAAAGGCACATTTAGATGCTGTTTTGTTTCAAGTCAAGGCAGGCTCCATCAGGAAAACTTCAGATGTAGATTTCAAATACAGCAAAGTCATAGCCAGTTTTTGTCAGGAATTTAAATTTCAGTATTTTTTTAAGCTACCCAAGACTGAAAGCAAACACTGAAATATTAAGAAATAAATTAACTATAAAATGCATTGGATCTCAAGTATCCCAAATGAAATTAAACAGTAGTTTGGCACCCTAGAATCTTAGGGACTCCTGCCACTACTGATTTCACTGCTTATGGCACTGTTTGTGCCAAACATATCTATTAGATAAAGTGAGAGATCCCATGATTGCAATTGTGTATGTTGCAGTGCAGCTCGGCTTTATGCGGTTTTGTATTTATTCAGACAGAAAACTATAAGAATGGAGTTCTCAGACAAAAAAACCAAACCTGTTTGGAGTTACAGTCACAAGTCCTGGAGGAAATACAGAACAGTTACATCATTCTGATAATTTCAAACTTTCTTTCTAAATACAACTCCATCCATTGATGGAGATGCCAAAGACCTCTTGACTCATCAAATCCATCTTCTACCAAACAGAGACATCCATCCCACTCTTACAAAATGAGAACTCATACATACAGTACACGCTGTTAGGATGCATGTCATAGAATGGCCTAGGCTGGAAGGAGCCTTAGAGAGCATTTAATCCAACCTCTCTGTCTTGCACAGGGACGCCTCTCAACTAGTTCAGGCAACACATGGGGACTGAACGGGGATTGAACCTGTGACCTTGGTGTTATCAGCACCACGCTCAACTGACTGAGCTAACTGGCCGCCTAATATATACATGTATACATGTCTGGCCACATAGGTTAACCCTGACAGTTACACTCAGCACTCACACAGACACAGGCAGCACCAGCTTCATCTGTTTCTCCTCTCTGGCTGAGGAGGATGGAGGTTCACAGGTAAGACTGCACATACACACATGTTCAGTGTGGTTCCCCACAGGAGCTAGGCTGACACCCAGTCTGCCCAGTCACACCACCTACTGGGATCCCAGCTTCCCTAGTTGCTGGCAGCTGGGCATGTGAATCCCTGAGAAACTCCGCTTGATGGTGCTCAGAGCTAGACGCACAAACATGCACATACCGTACCGAGCTGACTGCTGACTAGGACTCTCTTAGTCCCCAGAAAATGCACATCCCATGGTCTCATCCTTGGAGAAGCCCTTCTGGCTTCCCCTCCATGTCACCTGCTGCCCAGCTTATCTGGACACAGCACAACCAGCACTCACTTTGCTGGCTCCCACTACTGCTCTGCAGACACACAGGCTGGGGCCAGGTCCCGCCTGGGACTGGCACTTGCTGTCACTCACTGGGTTCCCCCTGGTCACTGCCCCCAGGAGCATGTGCCCTCTGGCACCCTGACCTGCACTCACCCCAGGCTGGCACCACCCACCTGTGGGCACCCCGGATCTCTCTGAGGGCATGGCCAGACAGGCTGCTATTTACACACAACCAGCTCTGTTTGTACCCTTGGTCCTCTATTTTGCCACAGTTGTTCCTTCTCAAATCATTTAAATCCATCCTGTTCCCCACCTCTGTGTTCTTCTGTAAACATTCCATAAAAGGTCCTATGTAATCCCAAAACACTCTTCCCTGGCATCCCATACCATGTCCCACACTTCAGTCAGCAACACCCCCAGTCTGGAAGGGGATCTGGAGCTGCTCTTGAAACAATGTGGTAGGTGTCATATCTGGACACTGGGGCTGAGAGTCTCCTGGGACAGCCCTTAGTTTGGGTTCCCACCTGCCCTGGGCCTGTACGCTCCCCTAAGTTTGTGGAGATGGGGCTCTGACGGTTCCTGGGATAGGCCTGGGCAGAGCTGGGGCAAGGGGCTGTTTGAACTGCCCCATCTGTAATTGTCTTTGTGCTCCTTTTTGTATCTGCAGACAAGCTTTTACAACATCTAACATGGCAGCTGATACAACATCTGACATATAAAACATCAATTCAGAGTAAATATTATATTTAGGAACTAAACATTTTGCAGAATAGCAACTTAGCAAAAGCCTGTTTCATTGAATATCTTTTTATTAATGTTAGACAAAACATGACTTCAAAGGAAAGTCAACCTAAAGATACAAGTCAAGATATTTCTTTTTGATTTAATATGAAAATTGCAAATTTAATCACACAAATATCCTATAATTATATTCAGCCATAAAATGTCCTATATTGAGCCTTCTGAGATCCAAGTCGGAGAATCTGTTTTGATCAATTCTCTACATTCTCAAATGTTTACTGTGCTGCTTTAGTACTAACGCAATTTCTTTAAGAAAATGTGTGTCCTTGAGTCTCATGCTGTCAACTTTTAAAAAAAGTTTTGACAGCATGGTTCAAAGATGGAAATTATGGGAAATTCCTATTAATTTCAAGGATGTCATCTAAAATGGCTGAAGCTAATCCAGCACCTGGCTGCAGAGAGTGGGCTGTCGCG